>NC_136590.1:28078291-28095791 GCF_910589615.1 Taurulus bubalis | reverse complement strand
TCCGCCATCATCCTGCTTGATCCAGTTGACCTTAAGAGTATTACCCCTTTCTTGAATCTTGGCTTCTAGTTTGGGGGCACTGGGTTCCCCTAAAGAGGACAGAGCAAGGAATCATGATTAGTCTACATATATATGGTTGTTGCATGCACTCCATTCTTTGCAGTTCGCTACTGTGCTTCAAAACCTTCCTACTATGTTTAAGTGGGCAAGTGTCTTAAAGTATAGCTGAACTAAAACTTAAATTGATCGGCAGTTCAACCGATACTGCAAGCTTCACATCCAAAGGAATGACAGACTTTAACGCGGGAGTCTTCTGTTTGTTTACTGATTCTTACCAAAAGCCATTTTTTGGTTTCTTTTCTCCACAGCCACAATCATTCCCTAAACGTAAAGTACATATTTTAGCACAGACCACGATCTTTCCCTAACTCCACCAAATGGTGTTTGTGCCTAAACCAAACCAAACTTTAACAATGGTAGTGGTAGATCAGGAAACTATCAAATTGTATTTTTTGTCATGACTTGGAACATAAATTCTCTTTTCAAGCCTACAGTGAGTGAGTATTTGATTATCAAAGATGTATTTTGAGTGGAATATCCTCTTAATGGCAGCTGAAAGTGTCTGCAGCAACCCAGTTACCAGAATGAAACGTTCGCATTAGACGTTTTTCGCAAACCAGGAACACAATGAAGCTCGACGCCTTTGAACAAAATATACATTTCAAACCAACATTTATGTTTCAACACTTGTGGTTTCAAAACTGCATTCTCAATTAGGTTTAGGCAACAACACTACTTTGGTTAGGATTAGTAAAAGACCATGTTTTGGGTTAAAATAAGTACATAATGGTCTCCACCGGGTGATAGTTGCCATACATCACCTCCGGCCACCTCTCCACATGGACTTTCACAGACTTAGATTAGAACATATTTGTTAGACGTCAAAAAAAAACAAAAAAAAAAAACATTTGGGAGAAAAAATGTTCCCTTGAAACATAATTGACAGTGCAGTTTCATAATGTGGGAACTTAATTTTCAGGAAACCAGGCTGTGGACCGAGGGCTGTGGCAAAGAGGTGTTGTTCTCCTTGAGGCTCCTCATTATGTTCTCTGTCCTCCTGAGTAATGACTGCTGGGTCACTGGATAATGAGCCTGTAGGCCTTGGTTACTCTATTACTTTTCATAACATATACACAACACAGACTTGTGACGAGGAAGGCTGCTGCTTTGTGTGCATGGCGTTTACTCTCATGCCACTGTGAGGGAGGAGACTAGCAAATCCCAACTCATTAATTATGTACATGCTGGCTCCACACAGTTAGCCTTGGGATCATGTTATTAAATTGACTACCTCATGATGTTACAGCCTTTGCCTTGAGCCGACAATCTGATAAAAACAGTCCACGAGCAGGTGGCAGAAAAAAACTACAACCTCTCATATCTTATATAATCAAAGAAACAATGATGATTTGAACGTATGCTTTTGCTGGGAGGTCACTAAGTAGGTGAGGATTGGAAAAAACAAAAATATTGGCATACATTTCAAATTTACACAGATTTTTTTTTCCACACCCAATATTCAACATTTCAAACTCTTTGTGGTTGTAGTTAATTAAATGAATAATGCATGAAGGCACTTTTTCTTGTAATCATCAGAGCGCACTGGCTGAAAACAAGCATTCCACTAGACTGGGGTGAGCATGACAGATGCTGGAAGTGGATCAGACAGTGTTAGTTAGTGACAGCAGCATTTACATGGTGGCAGGTAGACATTTGGTACATTGAGCATTGTTATTCACGAGCATCATTCTGGGTTAGGTCTTTTTTGATTTTCTGAGGCTAAAACAAAGAAAGAGGTGGTTAGAATGAGAAGCCTCTCCATGCAAGCTGGAAACCTTGCCAGCTGCTACACATTGAGCGCTGCCCAATGACCTAACACTGACACACATGTACTGTAGGAGGCGTGGCTCCAACATGTACCCCGACCGAATACAGCCTCCTCCCTCGTCCCCCAGTGTACACTGAGATATATATACAAGTGGATCGAAGTAAACAGGAGTTATTGAAAACATGCTGATGGGTACAGTCATTTGACATATTAGTTTCTGTAATGTTTGACGTCAATTGTGTGGGTTCATAGTTTCATCTGATATGACATTTAATGCTGAAAAACAATGTAAAAGTCTATACTTATCACTTTTATCAATACAATGCATCACTGTTTAAATTGAAAAAGAAATCCATATGATGAATTATGCATGTTGCTAGTATATAAGTAACCTGTATATACAAGTAATATATATATAGCAAAAGTCTTTCATTCTCAGAATTCTGATATATCTGACTACATCTTTACATTTCTAACTTTATTTTTAAACAGGTCTGTGTCTATATAAATATATGTTTTGTCATTCCAACCAATCCTCACTCATGACTTTAAAAAGGTGGAACATTTTGTATTCATGTTTTTTCTTTTTTCAGTGTTTTTCACAGCCACATGCAGAAGGTCGGACTTTCTCTTTAGGAAATAGCAGAACAAGAAGAAGAAGAAGAAGAAGAAGAAGAAGAAGAAGAAGAAGAAGAAGAAGAAGAAGAAGAAGAAGAAGAAGAAGGACGCAACAAGAAACAGGGAACACATGCAGCAGTAATGCAATGGGTCGCTGTGAGTCCAATCAGTGCACGCACCACTGTGAGCTACTGTATCATTTGAGGGGAAAAAAGAAAAGTTGAGTATGAGGACTAGGTTTACAGTGCATGCGATGCAGATTGCAGCCAGGGGTGCTTTGTGAGGGTGCTCTTGTGAGGGTGCTCTTGTGAGGGTGCTCTTGTGATGTTTCAATGCCATTCAAGGTGCACAGGTGAAAGACAAAAAGAAACATTTTGATGAAACAAAAAAAGCTGAATGTTTGTCGAAATCAAATCTATGAGGCTACATAGTAGCAAATTTAATGAAAACTAAAAATAAAAAAGCAAGGTTATCAAAACCAACATATTGCTAAATTAATTTATAATCAAGGTTTTATATAAACAAAAACACCAGGGAATCACAAAATAAAAGTGTGTTTGGATGAAATGAATCATAACCCCGTTGTACCTGTTATTTGTCCCATAAGTAATCCAGACTAATATGTTGCAACATGATTTTGTAAATTCTCTTCCAGCCAATTCAGTTCTTCATTCATAATCGTGTTTTTTTAATTTTCTTTGATAACTTTGATTATTAAATAAATGGGAAATGAGAGAAATGTTTCATCAATCCTCAAATAACAGTGCTGTGGCTGATTGAGACACGTTGAAGCCTAACCACTTTAGCTTCTAGGAACCAAAGGGAGATTTACAAATTACCTACACCTAAACGGAATGTTTATTCTCAAAGTATACATGTTTTCTTTCCAGTCAAATACATTTAGCAACCTGTGCAACTACAATGTCTTATTGGTGCCTTCATGGAAAGGAGCAACCATAGAAGAAAATGTGTTCACAGAACACAGTCTTGTTAATATGGAGTGCCCTTGGAATGAGAGTTGATTGGCATGCTGTAACAGATATGTATTTTAGCTCGCTCTGGAGAGCCCAAATCACCTCACTCCCACCTTGTATTAACATGCAATCTGCATCTGGATATCATATCTGGATCAAAGCAACAGAACTCATGGGGTCAAAGAGGTACAAATTAACCACAGGGATTATAATGTGGCCCTGATGTGTATTTATCACATTATATTGCCAATATACTTTAAATTATTCACAAGGCACTAATGGAGAATGTGCAAAAACATCATTGTTGGCTGGAAGAAAGAACAAGTCCTAAAATGAATGAGATGATGAAATAGTGCACGTTTACTAAATGTTTACTATATATTTACAGAAGGGCTTTAAGATGGAAAAGAAAATGGCCAAATAAAGGTGAAAGTGGAGTAATGTTTCGCCTGTGAATCTAACCTAACAAAAGCCTTCTGAATGATCATAGCTGATCTAATGATCTCAAACAAAACAAAAAAATTACCTTCTGTTGGCCAGCGAAGACGACATCATCAGCACCATGCAAGAGCCACATGACAAAGTCACATGATGTGCACGCACATGATTGGTTGATAGGAAAATATAGGAGAAGGAGGAAGGGAGGGGGGCGCGGGGCGGGGCACATGGAAAACAGACAACATTTGTGAAATGATGAAAACATGTCAACAGAATAAACAAATGAACAATAATGTTAAAGACCAAATGACACAAAAGGAACACAAACAACCGAGAGAAAAAACAATAATCGATAAAGAGATTTTGTTGAATACATATACAAAAAAATAACATATTGTTGAATATATGAAGTAATTCCAGATTTTTGGTTTTGGTTTTTGGAAATATGTTGAATGCTCAATAAATGAACAAAGAAATACGTTAATTTTGATTTTAAGAATGGATTTTAGATACAACCAAAACTGGACATCAAGAATTGCCTCATGCATTCACATAATCAACAGCTTTTCCTCAGACACATAATTCTGTCATTCTAATATTTTAGATAGCAACATTAATTCCAATCTGAATTTGAACTATGGTGAGCTCAAACACCAAGTGTGCCATTTAAGACGAATTAGAGATATACAAGAAAAACAGCAGTTTGTTTGGTTTCTCGGGGACAAACTAGAAGTTAGGGTCAAAAGAGGAAACTCTGCAGCTTTGAGAATACAAATCATGGCAATTAAATACGATTCACAATGCAGCAGACAACAGCATGGGCAAATGAAACATCAGGAGAAATAAGGTCTAAAAGCATTTGTGACATTTTCTTTGAGTGGTTGCAGAAAACAGACTATGAACAACTACAATCTAGCTGACTCTAATGTAAAGCCACATGTTGTTAAGGGTGAGTTTCAAAGGGAGAGATTGGGTTAGGAACACTGCAAGGACATACAATTCTCATACATTACAGGATCTTAATTAAAAGGAACGAAAATAGACGCACAACAATTGCTCCATTGACCTTCTACCAAACACACAAGCCGTGTATTTTGCCTCAAATGTTGCTTCAGGAATTAAAGCAATACGTAGTCTAGATGGGTTAGTTGCTTGAAGGTGCAATCATTTATACCTTTACTGGCTCTATGCACAAAATAATGAAAATATCAGCAGCAGCTTTCAAGTGTTGCTGATCAGTGTCAGTCACCTCTCTATTATGTTGATGACTTTCTAAAGGATTTCTAAAGAGGCAAAGCATGCCTGGTTCAGTGTAAAATAAACTACGTCACATTACCACCTGTCAAATCCTCAAGACTACTGTAACCCAGTCGTGAAGAATAGTATAATCTGGTACTGTGACTGAGCTGAATGGACACAATGATAAGTAACATTGATGGGCTCTAAAGAAAAGTCAACGTCTTGAGTGGTTTTGATAAGAATTGCAATATGTAGATGGGGCAGCAGGGCAGAAACAGGTTTTGTAGGTAGTAGGAGATGGAGGAAAACACATTACTTTTTTTGTATAATCATGCATCAAGGTCAGAATGGCATTACAAAAACCAAAATATATTGATGAGAATAGCCGATTTCCAAACTAATCAGTAGCTATCATTATAAGCACTCCTGTCATCTAAAAACCCAAGATGGCGACTGTAAATGTTACTCATAAGTAGTGTGATTTTCACACTAAATACACTCGGTTGTGGTGTGAAGCTATGTTGTGTTGGCGTAAAAAAGGGCCCATGACCAAAATGAGTGTTGAGTGACCTTGACTTAACCAATTTAATGTTGACGTTATAAATAAAAAAGGCTCATTTTGAAAATGTAAGACGTAAGGTGTTTGCATGGATCCCATCACTCACTGTTTATGCCAAAATGTTGTGTTGCCGTGAACATATTGTGTGATCCAGATATATGAGTCTTCACTGTCAGCATTGAGTTATATAGACACTGATCTACCAGGCTCTTCAAAGGTTAGGCCTACCAGGTCAATACATTGTCAGGTCACAGCAGATTTACAGTAGTATAACCTTCTCCAAAACCACTGCACCACAATCAGAGAAGTCTGAAATATGTGCTGTGATTTGATTCTTCATGGACATACACATTATATTAATGCATTCACAACACCATAGTCAGGCTGTTAGAAGGGCAACTGTCATGTCCTTGACAAATGTTAGTAAAATCAGGATCTAGTGTTAACGAAGCTCATTTTGCTGTGGCTATACTCTACAGAGGGTGTATGAGCTCTCCGATGAGCCACACCAGAAACAAATAAACAGCTACACTAAGTGTAAGGCCAAGCAGGTAAAGAGAGACAGAAGTGAAGAGAGACACACTGCAGACCGTGCGACTGGCATACTCACTAAAGGCCACACTGGTGGTGGCAATAGGGGTTGGTGTCTCTGATGAAACTGAAAGATGGTGAAAACATGGTGAGAGGAGCTGGGCCTCTCTTCAACAAGAGCAACTCCCTGCTGGGTTCACTTCTGTTTTAATACCGTCTTCATGATTCATTCCTGTGGAACAATGTCTCCTTGTGTTTTTCAGTACCTCTTAGCGCATCCACTGTCTTAATCACTGTGACACAACAATACACATTGGACCTGGTTTTGTGAATCACTTAGGCTTGGATAACAGCAGACAGTTTGGTCTGGAACACTCGTAAACTGTGTTTGTGCCTCAGAAGAAAAAAAAGGATATTTAGTGCACGTCATTGCATGCGAGTGTGTCCCACTTGGCTAGCTCACGGACTCTGCTCTGTACCGCTCTCATATAGCGGTTACATCTGATAACATTGTCCACACCAGCAGAGTCATCGTGGAAGCGTAGCGCCCACCATCCAGTTTCCACTGAGGTGAACACCGTTGGCTCTGTCAGTTTGTTTGTGCTGTTAGCGCCGTGAGCTACGAGCCGCCGGCTCGCCATGTTGAGAGGCGTTGAGAAATTCTGCCAGCTGCCTACCTCTACTTAATGTTAAAGATGGGGGGGAATGTTGAGGACAAATTTCCCTACATTAAAACATATGAGTTAAAACGATATATAGGCTCCCTTCTATTTTTAGAGTTAACCCATTAAGGGAACTTCTCATGGAAACAAAGCAAACATGTTTTAGTGCTTGCCAGACTTCACTTGTTTGTTGAGCATCCTGTGCTGACTTCTTATTTGTTCAGCAGTGAGTGTACACAGCATCAGCTTCCTTTCCTTTTGTACCTAGGCCAATATCATTTTGTTTTGGTACTTGCAGATTTATTTACAGCATCAACTAGCAATTACTTTACGTTGTCAGATTTTCTCTCTAAATTCGAAGCAGAACACCCACATTGGAAGTCTCCTGAAACTAAGAAAACGCCAAAGGTAATGTTTAAAATATGCACACATATATATATATATATATATATATATATATATATATATATATATATATATATATATATATATATATATATATATATGCTTCTCATTGGCTATTTCGTGAAATGCAGACTTCTGATTGGCGACGGGAAAATAGGTCCCAACCTCCTACGAGGAGGAGGAATTGATGTTGCCCAGGGAGGAGTTCATAACTAAGTAATAACTGGTAAAACTGCTAGAGACGCAGTGTGTGTGTGTGTGTGTGTGTGTGTGTGTGTGTGTGTGTGTGTGTGTGTGTGTGTGTGTGCACTTCTGCGACGGGAGAGGTACTTCAGAGAACTTTTCGCCAGGAGTTAATAACTTTTGGCAGCGTCTTGGTGAGTTTTTTTACATATCTGTCGATGCTAGGGCATCACTACATGAAGCTGCCGTTTCAACTACAGCTGTGAAATTGAGTTTTGAATGTTTAAAGAGTGTTTAATGTTTAAAGCAGCATATTTTGTATTGATAGTTTATTGTTATTGATATTATTGGTTGTTTTATACTTTTTATGTGTTATTCTGTACATATTTAAAACATGACTGCTCTGTTATGAACTGCCAGTGTTAATAAGAATATTAAGTTTAAGATAACTACTGAATATCTGCATTGGGATTACCTTAAAACATGAATGTGAAGGAGATTCAATTATTTGTTTGTTTTTACAGAGTTTATGATTTAAACAATGGAAACATATACTGTTTAACTCAGGGTTAAATAGCTAAACATAATTCCAAATTGGTTAAAGGAGGATACAATAAAAAAAACGAGTTAGCGCATGGTCAAATAATTAACGCGTTAATAAACGTGTTAACGTGCCCAGCCCTAATATATATATATATATATATATATATATATATATATATATATATATATATATATATATATATATATATATGAATGATATGATAATCAACGTGGGATATATATATATATATATATATATATATATATATATATATATATATATATATATATATATATATATATATTCTAATCCCACGTTGATTATCACAAGGCAATACAATCGGATTCCTCTCTGTGGTCTCTGAAGACAGTATGTTCTTAAAAGACCTGATATGCAGGAACACTCATTGGCTAAATTACTGGAGTGCACAAGTACAATATCATTTATACTAGTAAGACACCAAAACAAGGATGCTACGGGCAAGCAATACTAAAGAAGCAGAGATGGCACTACGGATGAGCGTACAAATAACACACTTGCTTCAGGCTTACACTGTAAGGCTGTCATATCAATCTATTACATTGCAAAACAAACCTGAGGCCATATTAGAATAACGGAATGGACTGCCGTCTGGAAAATTAGTACAACAGGTCATGAAATGAGTGCTGATATTCAAGTGGGTGAAACACATTTTATGGTTTTGGGTGTTGATTTCTGTGGATGTTTCCAACCTTCGGTCAGTAAACCAATGTTTTAATAGAGTGCTGTAGGGATGACTATACTTGTAGGCTAGCATCTTACTGGTTCCATCGACAAAAAGCCATAAGATATTGGATTTTGGATTATTGCAGAAAATAAGCAGGTATAATGATACATCATGATATTTACAGGCTTTGTTCAGCAAGATTATATTCACTAAGGAACTCCACTTTAAGATTTTGGAAGAATGATTGAAAACCCCAGTAAAAAAGTTATTTGTTCTATAAAAACAAACTCCACCCCGGTCACATGAGTGTACACAACAAGGCTGTAAAGGCAGACTCGTCGGCCCGATGACGTTTTAGTGGCCACTTGCTCACAAACGCCTTTTTAAAAGACACAAAAGCTTCAAAATTCACAAGAGGGGTATTTACTGACGTATGATGGTAGAACAACTCGTTAAAATCAACCAATCGTGTTAACCACAGACCCTATTTTAGGCTTCTAAACAAAAAAAACATTAAAAAACCCTATGACGATGGATCCTAAAGTGCAAAATGCTAACTAATTCCTGGGTTTAACCTATTGAGCTTATTTCTGCAGCACTCTTTAGGGAATGGTCAATGTAAAGCAAGTAAATGCCATGGAGACGGAAGTAAAGAGGAAAATAAAGCAGATGAGACAGGGAGAAATGAAACTTACTTGTGAAAGAATACCCTGGGAAGTCCAGTGGATTACAGAACAGATGGGAAACCATGATGAGGAAACAACAAAACAAAAAGAAGAAACAAAAGACAATGAAATGAGAAACATGAACAATGAGAGAGGGCATCGCTTTCCTGCCACACCATTAACCCACTGCCACACTAGCACTGTGTCTTATTACACTCTTTGTCTGCAGCAACTCTCTCTTCTCTTTGTTCTGCAGCTAACTCAGACTTCGATAATACTGGTACTGTGTTACCCCTCAACATGAGAAAATTATCTTTGTAATAATTTCCCACTCAGATGTGACCTTGGTCGCATCGTAGTGTTTCAGTGTTTTCTTAAAAGAACACTGGCTTTCTTGATGACAATCTCATGCTTCTCTGAAGTAATATAACACATTGCATGACAGCAAAAATGCAATTTAAACTGATTCTTCCATGTCCGTTTTCATTTTATTTCTGTCCATGAAGCACTCAATTAAACTGCAGCTCATCCTCTATGTTATACATATATTTTTAAAACGTTCTAGATAGGCTGGTGTAAAATTCATAAACACATCTGACACAGAGTTTTGCTGAAACATCTTGAAGTAGGACAAAGCCTCTCTCCTCCAGGAATCAGGATGCTGAGGAGGGCTTTTTTTCTGCAGAGGCGGTGGGGTGATGAAGCACAGATGGAAGCATGGCATAGGGTTGGTACAAACTAAAACAAAGATTTATTCATGACCCTAATTTGAAATGCTGACTGAGAATTAGGTCTGTTGTGCCTAACTGAGGCCTTTGTAAACTCGTTCTGCAGTGGATAGAAGGAAATAGGGATAATTCTGATTTATTATGATTTGAGTCATCCTTTCTATCAGAAATAATCAGAAGTAAATTGGGAACAGCGTCTGACAGGGTAAGTAAGACAGTTTTAAGCAATCTAAAAATTATCACCCATGTTGTTCATGTAAACATCCATTATAGTTCACAGACAGACTTTCATATTTAGTTTTGAATCACCGTGTTCACCGTGGCAGACCATGTTCACATTTCCTGTACGATGAAGGATTAAGAAATGCTGAGGGGCTTTCATTGTGAAAGGTAAGTGTGGATCTGCTGCCTTTGTCAAGGTTGAAAGTATATAATAAAGTGTGCCGTCTTGGTTCGGCCTACTGAGCCTCCATGTTGTTGATATATATAATTTTGTTATTATAAATAGACTAAACCTGTTTTGCACAACTCGATTGGTTGATGCCTACATTTGAAAGCTCAGAAAAATGATGATGCTTTTTCGCCGTGTAACTGTTGCATAATGTCAAAGTATTCATGTCAAAAACAACAGTTACAAAAAGTATATTGAAGTGTACATTTATCACAAAAAGGCCCCCCTTTGGCCTTTGTTTATGCAATTATTTAGTATATTGTTACTTACTGGATGAACGTAAATCTTAGAGGTGACTCTTCTCTTCTGTACAGCAGAAACCCTCACAGCTAAGAGACACTTTTGGATCTATATTGGGCTTAATTTATACTTTAATGAGAAGGCATAATCTGACATGCTGCTGCACATGAATAAACACATAATTGTCAGATTTTATGTCAAGCCGGCACATTCTGATTGATGACAGGTGTTGTGCACCTGCTCTTTGCTGTAAGGTTGCAGATGATGCCATATGCCAAACACAGCTGTGATTCGACGCCAGATTATTCACCAAGACAAATTTAAATGGCGATAACACGGAGGGTGGCTTCCCTCATCTGCCTGAAAAGTAGGTATTCTCCTTGTATCTCCCTTGTTCTGTCAAGTGACTTCATTTTCTTCCCTTCCAAACACAGACGGAGAGAACATTCCCTCCACTTCTGACATTTCATCACATGCTGCCATTCCTTCCACAAAATATAAACAACCTTCAGCAGGGCTCGACCCCTGGTAGCTACATTAACAATGTGTGCCGTCACTAAACTATAAATACAAAGCTGACACTTCTCCACACTGAGGGATAAATCTATCTAGCTATAGAAATGCACAAGTACTTTCTAGAACGCTTTCACTGAATCACCTGGGTTGTGGCCTAAAAAGGCAGAGCTCATGCAGTCATTAGAAAAGAGGCACATAATACTGTCCAGTGATGAAGGACACAGGTTTTACTTTGCATAGTTTTTACACTATTAACCAAGTTGAATTATGAAGTGGCACTGTGAATTATCGTTCCCTCCAGCCTGGCTGGAGAAGGCCGGCACTGGGAGGGATGGGGGTGCTTGGCGTGAGAATAGAGGCGAGTAGGGGCAAAAGCATCTGGCCTCAGCGAGACATGAGCAGGCAGTGGAGTGAGCAACAGCATTTAGTTCAAAGAATTGAGTTCAGAGAAGCGCTCACTGAGGGCAGGGGCACGAGCAGTAAGGGCAGTACTTACGGACTGGCTCGGTCTTGAAAGTGCTGGCCGGGCTGCTCTCGCCTTCGCCCTTGCCGTTGATGGCCGACATCTTGACCTCGTAGGTAGTCTCGGGCTTCAGGCCAACGATGGTGATGGCGGTCATGTCTGTGGGAGGGGAGGTAGCGTTATATTCCATGCAGTATACTGGGGACAGAGAGTGAATAAGCAATGAAAGACACACTATATGCCATCAAGGAGATTATGTTTTTGGTTTGGTTTCTCTCGTTGTCATTATGGATTACTTATTTTTCATTTGCGCTAACATTGCGAGAGTGGGCATATTTCCTTGGCAGAAGTCTCTCCGATTGCTTGCTAAAGCTTCATGTTTTAATGAATAAGGCTAAATTAGCCCTCCGTTATTTATGCAAAATGTCAGACTTTTTCAAAAAACTAGCACAAGCTTCTTTTTCCCAAAAATGCAAACATAGGTCTCATTAGGCATTCGAGCAAACCTTTGATGCAGTCATTTTCTCCAATGTTGCATTGTTTCTTGGCTTTTGTTTGTTCGCAAACATGATTTTTTTAAAGTATATACTACGTCATACATTTCCTGTTGTTCAGTTATGTTTCTAACCATCTGTACAATTTCACTTTTCACTAAATAAAACACAACTTAAAGAATATAGAAACAAAAGGATGCAACTCAACCTGGGTATTCAAGAAAGATTTTTCACAACTTGGTTTGAACCAATAATAAACACAATGTCTGCTTCAGCTTCCTCCAAATGAAACAGGTTACTATTAAAATATATTGTACATGGGACTGCGTAGTACTAGCTTTGACCAATAACTTGTCTATTCATGGGGACTCGATCACCATTGGGATGAAATACGGATACTGATTAAAAACGTGTATGTAGTGGTCACCAAAAACAGGGCAAGTTGTTGTAATTACAATGCGGTGTTGGTTCATGATCACTGGCTCATTTAAATACAATTAAAAATAAATTGTTACTTAAAGGGTGCAACATGTAGTACAGAGAGAATGCTATTAGGCAAGCATGCTACTGTAATCTATAAATGTAATTTGAATGGGTGATGACAATTAACTTAACCAATAATCACACAGCAATAAAACATTTTTATGGCTTCAAATATTATGTAGTGTGTAAATAATTCCTTTAAGTGTGCACTTATGTTATAAAACATTTAATTAGAGGAGACTGCTATTTCCATATTAGCAAGATAACGCAGATACACACACATGCTTTGTGACTGCTTTGGGAAACTGTAACAGGTTTGTCCGGGATTTAAATTCAAAATGATTTGGTTTTATTTGTTTTCAGTGCTAACAGAGACGTTTATCATGTTCTGCCTGCCTGATTATCACCAAACCCCAAATAATAAAACAGACAATACACCACACGCCTGAATTCAACACTGACTGCTCGGTGCCTGACAATCAATCAACGTGTACGTAGGTTAATGGTAGGCTGTCATGCTGAAGAGTTAGTCTTTTCTCAAGGTGATGCACCTAATGGTGCTTGCAAAGGCGCATACACGTGCATGTGCATACACGTGCATGTGCATAAGCGTACGGTACACTTAAGGGTCCCGGTTTTGGAATGTTTGAAAATATGCTCAACCTGATAAAAAGCCCAAGAACAAATTAATCCTCGGCTGGGCTTTTAGAACCTCCAGTTTCAGTAAAACTGATGTCACTGCAGAAACCATTTATGTTCTGATGAGATTCCAAGCCAGGCTGCAGTAATTTACCCATGATTACCACACACTGGTTTCCTCTGCTTCTCTAAAAGGTTATCTCCACAAATCATAACAGTCGTTACAATTTTGACTGGCTTCGGTGTGTGTTAATCATTGTGTTGCTACAGTGCATGCTTACTGCGGCATCAGTGACTGTGTATTGATGTCAGAGAAATCCATCTTTTAAAGCTATATAGCCTCTGTGATTATGGTGAAGGGCTCAAAGCTGCAATATGTAACTCGTTTCACATTAAAGTTATCAATAAACCCCAGCGATGTTGTGTCCTATTTCTAACCACAACATATTTTTTGTCCAGGCTGACGGAGAAATCTGTCTCGAAAATCTTCTTGTCACCCAAACAAAATGGAGTTGAATGTAATGTGTTTGTGATGCTCACAGCATTGACAAAATATATTTAAAAAAGTTCAACAATAATATTTCAAAAGGTCTGGGGACCTTGTCCAGAGTAGTAGTGAAGTAAACCAATAGCTGAGCAAATAAGCATTATGTCTATGATGTTGTCCAACAACTCACAAACATTTATGCCAAGCAGCAATTTGTTTCTGTTATCTGTAATCTTGGAGGCAATGGTCATGTAGTGCGAGTGGTCCTTGGAACTACAGAAAAAAAATTGAAAATTATTTTTTTTTGTATTTGAAAATAGAGCACTTACATTGTGTTTTATGGATAAAACACAAACAATACTCCATTAAAGGTTTTTTGGGGGGAGTTTTTTCTGAACCGATATGAGGGTCCCGGGGCAGAGGATGTGTGCATACATGTGTGCATACTGTAAAACCAAATTTGTGAGATATTTTGACTTGTGTTGGTCTGTTTCGATTGGACAACCGACTGCAATTTAATTTGAGCCAATCCTCCAGAAACCTTCCTGCTTTTCATTTGACCACTGTTTGAGTAATGTTTGCTAAAAACCACAGTCTCTAGCTTTTTAAGGAACTTATTTAGCCAGTATAAATATTGAATTGATATAATATTTATTACATTTTCATTAAAAAAAAGAATGGGCTTGTGGCCGTGTGCCACAGACTAAATTCGACAGGTTTCCCAGGTACAGTATAAATCATAGCAGGTACTTTAACTTTGACTTGTAGCTTCTGCAGATGTACACACACACACACATATGTATATATATATGGACCCACAGTGATGGGCGGGGTTTCTATATCTGGCAGTACTGCGTTCAAACATGTGATGGCAGCCCTAGTTCACTATATTGTAAGAGATACTTTAAACTCAAACACAATGATTATTCTTTAATCAATTACAAATCACTTACATCTTCCCTGGCATGTTGTATCTTGAATTACTATGCCTTTAGTATTCCTGATTTGACATCTTAACGCTACAAATAAACTATAATGTATGCATGCACATTGGAAACGACAGGTTCATTCAGTGTATGCGTGTTTTGGAAAGGCTTGCATTCATCAGTTGTGGGGTAACTGATGTTGTGGAATGAGATAATCTCTGCAACATTTACAGCTGGCGTGTGGGTGCATGTGTTTTGTTTTTGGCAAATGCTTGCACGACAGGCGGCTCCTGGGCCTCGAGTTGAGTTGACAGTGGAGCCTGTCAGCCACTGACTGATACATCCCATGTGGCAGACAGGGCAAGAACCATCCAGATATGTAAGCACCTCGAACCCCTCAGTTGGGACGGGAATATTATCTGGAGCCTGTCAGTGTCTGAGCTGTCATTTAGGCCACACTGTGTTCCACTGCTCTTCCCGACATTAACTGTTGTTGCTAGTCGAAATGTTCTTGGTAGTTTTGGCCCAGATTTACCTCTAGAGCCCTCAAATAATTCTTAAGAAATGGAAAAAGTAAAGTGTCCGTGTTCCAGGAATTTAGGAACCATATTGATGGGGAAAATGTCCTGGTGAAAAAAAGCAACATTTTCCTAGATTTTGTCAGTTGTATTGGATTACTTTTACTTCTATACATTGTGTTTTGGCCCTACAGTTCCACTTGTGCTCTGGGAACTGAAAACAGGGAGTGTAGCTACAGTTGCTGCTGGTACACCGTAGCCCTGTTTGTTTATTCTTTCGTTGCCTGAAGATAGATAATATATTATATAACTATTATATTATTTGTGAATGCTCCACCGTGAACAGTCAATTAAGTAAGTTCTCAGTTTCTCTTTGCACTGTAACAATTACAATAATTAGGTTACCTAAAACTTAAAAATGTTATGATAAAAGGCAACATTTGAGCATTATTGAGCATCTGTTTTACACAATTTCTAAACTGATTTATTGGATTACATTTATCCACACACATTAAAGACTGAGTAGATCCTCGTTCTTTGAGATGACTTTGAGGCAATATGCATCGTTTGGGTGCTGAGGATTGAAACAGCTTAATGGGGGACTGATGCAGTTGATGCATCCTAAGAGACCGCAGAAAACAATGCCCCTGAAGAGAGATTTTTATAACATCCATTGCATCCACTTTGCTTGATTGAAAGTATATTTTTCAAGGCTTTCAGGGGGAAAAGTGGTGGTGACTCAGGGACTTAAGGAGCAATTCAACTCTGAATCACATTGAACAGAAATCTACGTCATGCTGTTGACAAATTAGCCCAATACGAAACTTCTTTTACTTCTTTTTAAGAAACATTTTAGTGAATGGTTTTCAGAGTGTTTTGCAAGGAGAGATGAGTGACTCACCGTCATTAGCGTCATGCTCTTTGCCAGTCCAATCCTGGCCCGGCAAACGCCATTCTACTCTGTACTTGATAATAGGTACGCCACCCATGGAGTCAGGCTCATCAAACGACACCACGGCTGTGCTGGAGAAAGGTTCCACTTGTTCGATTTCTGGCGATGATGGCACCTCTACAATAGAGCAGTGAGAAAAGAAAAAACATTCACAAAATGTGTGTAACTCACAGTATACACCCTTATAAAATGTGTATTGATTTGCAGTGTTTATGAGAAACAACTTGGCACTGAAAATACTGCAATCATATATTCTGCAATGCAAATTACATTTTTAATATGATATAAACTAGTTATTGAAAGCTAATACTGTATATCTGCATCTGGTGTATGTTGTTGAAATGAATTCAGTGTCTCTACAGTGTAGGGTTGCAGGACTGTATGTGTGTGCCTTACTAAGCTATCCATGTGCATGGGCAGTGAGCGAATTCAATTTAAATGCATCAGAGGAGCTGATGCGGTTGCCTCAGACTGATACCGGCCTCTGCAACACCTACTGATAATCTTCTGCTCTAAATCAGCCCCTTTGACAGTTGTGGCGCTGGCAGGCCTCTAGTGCCCCAAAGCCTCTGGTCACCAAAGTACTGCAGATCTGTTGGACATGCCTGAATGAGCCTGCAGCGACAGCTTTACCTCCAGCCTGAGTCACACTTTGATTTATGAAGATAGGGCAGAGTGTCACCGAGATGGAGCACCTACTCGATTCAGTAGTCTTCTGTAGACACAATATGTAATGCCGTCTTTTTTAGGGGAAGGGCCTAATGGCGGTAATCAGTATGCCAGGTGGGTGTTAAATCCATCCATTCAATTTGGGTCTCTTTACAATTACTGCTCATAAAATTTGATAGGGAATATTCATGTTTTTTATACCGAGTGACTCCCTGACCTTTCCTCTGGTGCATCGATAAAGCTAAAACGTACACTTACACTTGTACATGAGAAAATTAATCTTATGGATGGATTGCCAAGACATTTCCTAATCACATCCAGGCTGCCTTTAGGAAGAACCCTTTTGATTTTACTGACGCCATGACCTTTCGTCACCATCAGCTTTACATTTCTCGCTGTGTCATTGTTTGGTGTTATGAAGGACGTTCTTCGGAAACCACTGCTCAGTGCTAGTAATTACAAAGCAACGCTGGGTGTCTTTTCAATGGGACTTTTGCCATCAGATCATACAGGACGCAGTAA
>NC_136590.1:28018291-28073291 GCF_910589615.1 Taurulus bubalis | reverse complement strand
TTAGAGCCTTCCTCACTCTGTAACACCTCTATATTTGATACCTGCAGAGACACCAATAACACTGCTACCATCCATGCTACGGTCTAAGTCCAATTTAGCAGCCCTCTCGGAAGTGCTCATTTAATTGAATTGATACCATATGGTCAAAGCTCCTAACCCGGAGCCTTATTCATCCACATCGTGAAAGAGCCATAACAGGAGATGATGATGCTTTTCCTGCATTGTTTCTTTTTATTGTATCCTGCTCACTTCACTGAGCACTGAGCAGTGCTTCTGAATGCAGTGAAGTATGCTTCGCCTCCTGCGTGCCGTGAAATGCTGTGGCCTCTGACACTGCCGGGGCTTTATTTCTGACCCTGGATCCTTGAAAACTCTGCAGTATGCTGCTGCTGGAATTGATGGACGAGGCTGAGTCAATAAATGCTCCATCTCCTGCAGCCCTGATTAGACTCTCACTCTTTCTACCAATGCTGCTTTGGGGTCTTGTTGACTCACTACAGTGCGTGTGACCTGCCTGTTGGATTTCTATAGCTTCCTAGAATGGTCTCTGTGAGATTATTGATAAGTTTCTAAATAATCATGTAGGTCACCTACAACTAGGGCTGTAATGATGTACTGGTGTACCGGCAGGTTTTAACGTTCACACGGTTATCATATCAAGTGCATTTCGTTATCTACAGTAAAACAACAATGTACAACATGAGTTGTGCATCACTCGATAGCCAGCAAGACAGAGTCGAGTAGATGGGGGGAACTGATTGCAGTTTAAAATGTTGTTATAAGACATTCATGCTAAACAAACCTCGGCTGGCGACAAAACAAAGCTCAAACAGAGAAGTTATTAACACTTTCCCATCAGTCCCTCAGCAGCAAACGAAGACACACTCAGCCGAGCTAATGGGATCATGCTGCGCAGCAGATAGGAAGTTCCATGCTTTGATAAGGTTTTCATTGTCTGAGTGGGCGAGTGGTGATAGAGGGGACAGAGAGTGAGAGCTGTGTTCAAGACAAAGCACCTTTTCTTATCGATAATTGCTTGGCAACAGTGAATCAGCTACCTGATTACTTGCTGATTACTCCAGCAAACCGCAAGCCCTCAAACAACTCCATCAATGCTGCGTCGTGATTGTATCTCTGAGCAAATTGCTGGTGCATTGAGAGCAGGGCATATTAATCCAATTAAATGTTCATTGGCTTCATTTATCTCTTTATTTTTGACCATGTGACATTCAACAGATTCCAAAACAAGATCGAGTGTGATTTGGCTTCCATTGTGCACATCCAATCTGTCCAAGGATGTGTTTATTGGATGCCAAATTACGCCGGGTACATTTCTGAGTCTGTAATCCCGATCGACGGTAACTTGCCTCGGCTTCATTTTAAGATATACAGTCTCTGTATTGCAAGGCAGTTTTGTTCTGTCTCTGTAGAGCAGTACATCAGAGCTGAAGTGGAACAGGGACTGTGAAGTTAAAGTACTGACTTTAAGCCACTAGTCTTTCACTGTTGGCCTTTAATGGACATGAAAACTTCAAAATGGTCACATTTGAAATCCTTTACATTTGAGAACTTTAGCACAGAGGCCAGACAAATTGTTTTTGGGAAATTCCTGATGACCCGATTCTCATGTTATAACGTCTATAAGTCTCTATTATATGTATAATGGCTAATCGCAGACAAAACGGTTGCACGAGCCATTCTCGAGTTAGGATGCTCAAATGAAATAGTAATTACACCGTTGCACGGATTTCTAAGCCTCAAAAGCCACTGTACCTTGAGGCTATGTCAGAAATGAGACCCTTGTTTCCATGGTAACAAATCGTACTGGTACCACTGACCCAGCAAACTCTGCTTTCTCACTTATCTCCAGAAACAGAGGTGACTGCCCAAACACCGCATCCTCAGAAACATTCCTTTGGTCTTAACACACAATTCCCGGGTTCTTCTTCTAATTTTCAGATTTCAATATGTATCTATTTGCATTCAGTACAATGTTATTTATGTTCATTTATTTGTTTTAAATGCTCATATAAACTGCAGGATTTACTGCGAGGTATGCCATTTAACAATTTGAGGCAGTTTTAATTTGATGCTTATTAAAAGAACTAAAAACTTGTAACCGTTGGTGTTGACTTCAGCAGAATATTTTCCAAAGACTTGATGTTGTTGTTATCTGACAACATGTATGAGACAGTAATCTGCACCTTAGGGAAGTAAAGCGATCGATAAATGCTTCAGATTAATACTTTCTTCTTTTTAAACCAATTTGTCATATCATTTGACACTTATGTTTTAGTAGTGCCTTTCTTTACCTTTTTATTCAAATAAGCACTGTGAAATTTCACCCCTTGCGATATTGTTTTAATTGCGGGCAACTTGATTACATTTTAGTAGAGATGGGACAAATGAGCAAAATAGCAACTTTAATGTGAAAGTAACCTTGTTGAAGCCAAGCCAGTAAGCGTTGACTTTATTTCATCGTGCTGCAGAACTCCGCCTAAAAGTCTGTTCGTGAAAAGCTAGTGTTATTGATTGTTCTGCCTAAAGGGAAAATCAACAGCTAATGAAGACATCCCAGAAGAAGCTGTCAGAGTCCTGTCAAAAGCCATTTTAGGAAACAGAAGAAATCACTGCCTTAGCAGAAACAGACATGTTGAGAAAATGTCTGGGCGCCAGAAACGTCGATTACAACACAATTACTCCTGGAATGCACTGGGCAACATGGCCTGATGATACATCACGGTCAAATTATGGGATTCTACTTTCGACGACAAGTCACAAACATTTCTAACTGACTCTTAATTACATGACATTTCATTTGAAGACTGTCCTGGGGAAACAGGAGCAGCTGGTTCCAGGTCAATGCCAACAAAAGATATATGAATGCCTGGGACAAAGTTTCTTTCTCGCCTTCATATCCTGACTCAAAGGGTTCATTTAATGGGGTTATCCATAGTGAGTGTATTACCTGTGGCGTTTAACTGTACGCTGTACTTATAACATTTTCATCAGCCCCGTCAGAGATGGGCAGTATTTCTATTACTTGTATTTGAAATACGTATTTAAAGTTTGTAATTTGTATTTGATTGGGCCGATAAAAAAATTTACGTAATTTGTAACAAAATACTTTAGAGTGGAGTAATTTTGTATTTAAAATACTCAAAATACTTTATCCACGAATCAAAAAACAGTTAACTTATCAAGCTCCTTTTTTGTTCGATTTCGCTTCATTCATAGACAAATTAAGCAGAATATGACAAACAAACAGTGATGTGTATTGACAGCAGTGATAAACAATTAGAAGAAGTAGAGTTGGGTGACTTACAGCGGACCTCCAGGTGCATGTGCTGGTTGTCCTGGCCAATGGAGTTGCTGGCGGTGCAGAGATACTGGCCGGCGTATGTGAACAGGACATTTTTCAAGGTGAGCGAGGACACCCGTGCGTGGCTGCGTACCACAATATTTCTATCAAGGCTCTACAAAGAAGAGGAAAAAGTAATTAGTCTCACTTGTACACGTCTTGCTACTCTCTCAGAGATTCCGTTAAATTAAGAGAGGAGATGCTGTTTATAGTCTGTTTGGAACAAACTGGATGATAAAGAAGAAGAAAGTATCCTTTATTCCCTTGGGGAAATTCTTCTCTGCATTTGACCCATCCCTGAATAGGGAGCAGTGGGCTGCCTTGAGCATGAAAAATAATCAAAAGATAAAACTGGTGTAATTCTATAGTTGTCTTATTGTAAGGTAAGTGCCACAGACAGATGGGGACTAGATCTAAACTAGGGATTTGTTGACAGTAAGAAAATATAGAGATACACCAGCTTTTAGCCTTATCCACAGTTTGGATTTAGATACAAGTTCTAGGCCCCAATAAATGTTATTGACCCTTGTTCAGGAGATTCAGGTGGACAAGGTCACCACATTCTCAATCTCGTCAAATACCAAGGCCCAAGCTTCAAACTATGCTGCTCTAGGTACCTTGACTTGCAGTTTCACATGGGACACAAACAAAGATCTTCTTGGTGAAAGTCCTTTGTTTGTTTGACCCATCACCACCATTCCCACCCACCCCAAAGCAGCTCTTTGTACTATTGCTCTTTGTACGTTCTCAGTTGCTCTGCACATATTAGAATGATGCTGGTGGGATGGCATTGGGGTTAGTAGAAAGCCCAGTGTGGCGTAGACAGATGCTAAAGGGTGCCTCTGTGCATTGGTACCCTTTTCGAGATGGAAGTGAAACGAGGTTGAGGAGCTGCACATAGCAATCTTAAAATCATGTGTCATTCTTAAAAGCACGCAAATATACCAATCTAATAAACATTGTCTTGCACATATACAAGCAGCGACACAGTGGGCATGATATTATGGCCGCTGAGGAACCATCCCTGCATCCGCATGAAATTCAGCGAATGCACAACGCCCGGGGAAATAAACTCTGACAGTATGTCGATTGCCGTCCCCACCATTTAACAGTCTAGTTGCAGGTTTACAGCCAGTTTAATTGCAGTTGGAACACTATAATTGCAGTTGTGACAAATTCATTGTTAAACCTTGTTTTTATTTTCCTCTGCAGATCCCCTTCATTGCTTTGCCTACTCGGTTGAACCTGTTGTACCGAGAATACACAGGGTCACTGAGGGTGCCTTATTCAGAACAAGCTCTCAGCATGAGCAGCTGACATCTGGGCAAAGCCAACGACCTCAACTTGCCTTTTTAATCATGCGCTGCAACCCAGGTTGATCTGCGGCGTTCACATTACCAACGACAAAGATGAGGCCGGGTGTTCTGCTCCCTTCTTTGTTCTCAGTGACATTAACAGTCACATCTGACCATTTTCACATAATGTATTTGGTCTGAAAACTAATGCAAGCTTCCCAAAATAGGACATCAATTGAGATATAAAAATCAAAATCACATCAATATTGAAGAGGAGCCACGAGGCAGGTCCTAGAAAAAGTCTGGCTTTTAAAAATGCAGGACTTTTTTTTGTATTTCCTGTGGGCGACACCTAGTTCAAACCAACAGAGAATATACATCTCCCTTCTACCTGCCATGATTTTGCTATTAATATTTTAGGCTTTCTCGGTGCATCAGCGTTTATGTTTTATAAATAATTGAGTGTTTTTTGTTGTATTAGCATTATGGCATGAAGTGACATCCTCTACAAAGCGAAGGGATGCAGATGTAGCAGAGACATTTCTGCTGTTTACTGAAGATCTGAGAGAGTGTCCTGGAACATTGTTGAAAGGGCAGCATTAATCTTGCCTTACTGCAGTGACACAGGCAGACGCCGCATTGGTCACACTGTAGGAATGTAAACAGGGATAAGGTTAATGAAGAATAATAATGTAATGATACAACAGAGGTAGAAGTGAACAGGCAGACCTTTAAACAGGATTTTTTCATTAATCCCAACGAATGGTTTTAATTATACAACTCTGATGCTTCATGAGAGTAATTATAATTATAACTTGCAATGGAAGGCATTGGATCGGTGACACACTGTCTCTCCCGTTTATGTAGGCGCCGCTTCTTTGCTTTGTAGGGCAGAGCTGACGTAAACTGGCAATACACGTGTTTCGCTTGGCATTCATGTGCTGCTTTTTTTGTACTGCATTTAAACCAAAGCTGTCACAAGTGTAGCTTTCACATTAATTAAGGTGCAAGGACTTGCTTTACATTGGGGAGGATTTTGTCTTCGTTTTTTCCTGTTAGCACCTCTTCAACACCTGTGCATCCCTGCTGACTCTACACAAAGGTGTTAATGCGGCATTAAGGTCACTATGGATCTCTGTAAATATTTAATGCAGACTCACAAAAATCAGAATCCTGATGGTGATTACAAATAGGGCATGAGAGAATTTTCTAGCTCCGACTTGAATTGTAAACATTTGTTTGTCAGCCGGCCAAAAATCGGACACGATAAGGCGCCAAGGTCTTAGAAAGACTTCAGCTCTGTTCTCACACCCTGCTCATTAAATACCGCAGCTTGGTCTGTGACTCTCAGTGTCTGATGGTATCTGTAGGAGATTCACCCGGCTTTCATCTCACTCTAATAGACCCGGTATGTAAAAGAAAAAAAAGGGAGAGTTGCATGTTCAGAGCAGAAACTGACACGTCCAAAACAAATGCTAAAGGCCATCCCGAACGTCATAGTGGGAAGCTGAGGGCAACTGACCAAGCCTCCGTATTAAACAAGTTGGGAATGTGTTGTTGAGACCCCACGGTGACCAAAATGCTTGAATGCCAACATTGATAATGTCAACATGCTGATGTTCAACAAGTAGGGTGTAACATCCTGTTTTAAGTCGAGCTGAGGCTGATGGGAATGTAATTAGTTTTCCAAGTATTTGATCACAAACTATTGATCAACTAAGAAAGACATCTACACAATTGCTGAGACATATCCCTCAGGGGGAAAACATTTCAACCTGCTGGTTATAGACTATAACCTATAGAGTTGTATCCATTCCCACTGCAGGAACTTTTGTAAAAGACATGTCTAACAACTGTTTTTCAGTTTGCCCTGCGGCACGCATTTTGATCCTTAATTCTGTTAAAATCCTGTATCTTTTTTTTTTTTCAAATCCCCTGAATATTTTAGCAGTGCTATTACAATGCTTATGCCAGACTCTGAAAATTCTTCTGGTACACCTTTTCTTTTCTAATTGCTGCCTCCAGCTCCTCTGTATGGCCTCCCTAATCTCTATCCCTGATTGCAATTGAGGGTCTGGTCGCCTTCATTTGTCCAACAAACATTCTCCATTGTTCTTCTCCTTTAAAGTATAGGTTGCCCTACAGATACTGTAATAACATGGAGGTTATTGTGTTTACTGTTATCATTATTTCTGTGATGTGAAAACCCATCTGCTTGAACAATCAAGATCAATAGACCTGCAACCCCTGAAAGTTCTTGCACTAAGTATTAGCTCCTAAACAGGGCCGACTGTACTTTTTAAATTTTGTCATTGAAAAGGACAATTAAACTAATAAAAGTAGAGCTGTGTTTCCTTTTGTAGAGCTGAGCCCGACAAGCTGAGCAAACAATGTCTTAAATTGGCAACTGCACCCAGAATACAATTCATGATTAATTGTCTCTCCTTTCAGGGGCTGGATCCTAATGCAGCATGTGACACATGAAGGTCAACCTGCGCCTCCGCCGGAAATGAAAACTAATGGTGCATTCAAGCACTCCATGTCAACGAAAGACACACATCTTGACATTCAGGGTGCCCCAGTGGCCGAGGGGCCCTGGTGCTAAGTTACTTACCGTGAATCTACAAAGCAGGTCCTAATGGATAAGTGGTGCAGTTAGACATTACATCTTTGTGAAACGACTTGTGCTGAACAGATGTCCAAGCTGCTCACAAAAACACATAGTTGAATTGCCTTGCTTCCATTATTTAGTCTGGACTATCCATGAGTACTATATTTACTAGTGATGGATGACCAGTAATTCATATTTGTGGTAAATACAACGCAGCATTATGAGCTTTCCAGACCTTGAGTTGAGGATTGCTGAGAATCTCTATGCAGCCCTGCTGACGTCACTGGCCTTCAGTGGGGAGGTTATTATAATCAGACCTTGATGTGGTTCAAGTGTCACCCTGCTTTCTGAAGTGCACTTCTCGATGAAACAAAGACAAACTGTAAAGGCTTTGCAGTTCTCTTTACCATAATACCACCATGCAGGAGCCATTCATCATCAGGGCTAATCATATAATGCCTGCTTGTTAGTGGCCTGATTAATGGCGATCACAGAGCTGAGCTTAGCCACCGCGAGATCACTGAGCAATAGACGTGCATTCATCGACAGTTGGTTTTCTATGGTGGGCTACATCAAAGTATTCAACATGGAGGTATTTCTGTCTTCACTGCTGTGCAGAACCCTATACTGACAATATCTTCAGACACATACAATATGAAGATCGGTATCTTCCCCACACATCACGAAACAAGTTAGTTTGATGGCATTCCTGTCTTCAATGCTTTTATCTATGCAGCCAGATACAAGCTGCTGTATCAGGTTAAACACTATTTATACTAGTACTCCTGTCCGCCTGTGGAGATAAGCAGTTAGGGAAACCGGAGGGGAAAAAGAGAAAGGGAACAGTAAACAGTTAAGATGCACTACAAACACATCTCTCGACTGGCAATCATCGACTGACAAAGACCAGTACTTAACTACAGCAAACGGCTACACTTTACATCTAAAAGCTGGTTGTCTAAAAAAAAAAAAAAAAAAAGAAACAGGGAAAACACCATGATGGAATTATAAAATAAGTACCACACTCTCCACATAGTACTGTGCTACTTGAATCAAAGAGGTGAACTACAGGAACAACTAGTAACATAATGAGCCAATCACATAATATTATGTATGCTGCAGACGGTCTGCATAGCCTTACATCACACAACCTGAAATCCAGGTGACAGTGTGACACAAATCCAGTCACTTGCTTGGATGGCCTGCTCTCCTAAAAATTACGTTCCCATACAATGAAACTGAAACGTCAATAACGTTTTGAGAGAAACACATTTTTTATTGTATTGGTTATAGACATATCGCATATAAGTTTCTTATTCTAGTTCGTGGTCAACGAGTCAGTCTTGACTTCTAATTTATGTTCCTAAAATAATTAGCACAACAAACATACTTATTTTAAGCTAAATCATCCTGTTGTATTAAGTCTTAACAAATAGTTTTGTTATCTCTACATGACTAAGCAATTTGGTTTCTATAATCTTTTTTGTAGTTACAAAGTTAACTACTTGTTAAACTGCTTCCGTAGTCTGGGAGAAAATGTGTTTCCTTAGAAATGTCATTGACAATATATTTAAGTTGTATGGGAATGCAATTTTGGAGAAAGGGTTGGATGTGTGATTATTTACTGATCACGCATCCATGTGATCCGACAATATAAATAAACTGAGAAAGTAAAAATGTAAGCACCGAACTCGTGTCATTACTTTAACCAATCAGAGACGGATTGTATGATTTTAGGAAAGAAAAGGACTCTTCACATTCTCAGTGAGTTCTTAGTCCAGAATGCTGAGCTGCACAAGTTAATTAATTGTGTGTTTTTTTTAAATTAAGTGTTACATTGGTTCATGGGGTTTATAGAGTATTCTCACAGAGAAGCTTAGTAAAGTAAATTAATTGCTTCCCTTGTTGTGCATGTGGCAGTGAGTGAAATTAGGGTGTTACATTGTGTCAGTTCTATCTAATAACAGTAGTTCTCACTTTGAGGAGGGCCAATAGTTTGCATGTTTGTTTCCAATCAAACACCACAGCAGGGAGCTGGTGTATAAAAGCATTAAACATTGTTCCATAATTGAATATGCTCGTCATCATTTTCCACAGCATGCTTAGGTTTGATTATTAGCATCTTGTGAAATGTGATCTCAGGGATGTTACTAAATCGTAAGCCCCTGTAATGTCAAATGATCACACCACATAAGGAATTCCATCTCCTCCCATTATACTGTGGTGGGCACATAAATCATTTTTGTTTGTACTTTGGGTGACTGACCCAGGAAGACCAACATATGAATGAGGCCCCAGGGGATTTGACTCCACCTCTGACTGAAGGTGTCAACTGCCATTGTGTTTTGTTGAAGTGAAAACATGCAGACTGGCCAATGATAGTCGGCTCCACCATTTTAAAACCACTCTGTTAAGATTTAGTATAGCTTGGTGAGTTAGCGCCATGGCAGAGCAGACAGTGTTTTCTATGCGAGGGAGTGGAGCTGCTGGCTCATCAACCACCCAGTGCAGGAATTTGTTTCTGCCCTGAATTGAGCAAAATCTGAGGAACTAACCAGACCATGTAGCAGGAAATAGCAGCATGCTATATGGTCAACATTTTCTTTGAGATACTACGACTGTCTCGACAAAAATAAACGGGGACAAGTAAATAGGGTGAGTTTAATGTCTACTGAGACTAAGTGGATTAAATGTACTGTACTACGCGTCTAATGGTCTAGATATCTGGTGCACAACTAAATGTAGTGAGCACTAAATGCCGGCTGAATGGCAACACTTCTGCTCTGCATTAAAAAAAGGGGGTGGTCTACTGTTTAAGTTAAGGCTATTACAACTAGAGTCAGGCTACCATATTTAGTAGCCATACCTCATATTTGTCTGGTCGCGTCCAAGAAGCCTAGAGGGGACAAACACAGAGGAAGACAAACAGCGACACAGAGGTGCAACGTAAGCTTTGTGCAGATTGGATTTACCTCCAGGACATGTGCAATGCATTCATGTTTCAAGAGCCATACCTGTGATTTTGAATGTTTTAGGTCATTGGCTCCAAATAAATTGGCGCCAATCATTTTCCAGCACACACCAGAGTGTATTTTCAACCCTCTGGGTAGTTTTTTATTTACATCCATTTAAAAAAAAAAAAATGTAGGGAAATCAACCTGCAGTGCCTTTGAAATTGCTAGGTGAGTTAGGTAATCCATCACAATGAACTTTGTGTCTGG
This sequence comes from Taurulus bubalis, assembly GCF_910589615.1. NCBI lineage: Eukaryota > Metazoa > Chordata > Actinopteri > Perciformes > Cottidae > Taurulus > Taurulus bubalis. Next base: position 28,062,803 of record NC_136590.1, on the reverse strand, counting down.
TATTGTTTATGCCACGCAACAGTAATGTAACTTTGATCAAAACTAATGCAGACATAACGCTTACTGTGATAGATTACTGAACTCAACTTTCAGGAATGTGCATTGATTTTCATACCCAAGTGAAACAAATGGAAACCAATGAGTGCCTGAAAGGTAATTTTCACATCTACAACACTGCTACATGTTTTGAAAGTGCAGCAGTAATGTGCAATGTACATGATTTATGACCGAGGGGCTTAAACATGTATAAATACTGGCATTGTATCCACAATTAGCGAAACCATTGATGAGGATTACAGGAAATTACATTCACATTGGAGGAAACTAAATGATTCTTCTACCAACTTGTATTAATTACAATTATGATTCTGAAATAAATAAATTACACTTCTAAACATATCTTACACAACAGAGCTTGAGCAATGTTAAAAAAAAAACATAATTAAGTTCAAGGTTTTCTTAAAGTGAATAGGACAATCAGGATTTCTGGCTTGACAGTTCAATGCAGACAGGGAATTTACAGAACTGGTCAAAATGCCAAACTGGATTTTCCTAAAGCAGCATGAGGGCTTTTCAGTCGTATATTAACTAATGTACTGTAATAAGAGATTTGGAGGCCCACTGAGAAAAAAAAACATGGCTTTGAAACTAATTATGAGTGATTATGTAGCTTGGGACTTTGTTTTCCTAACAAGTGGCTTTCGCATCATGATTAACATTATCATTTTTAAAAGACAAGTGAAGTTGAAAATGGATAATGGCAGCATAATTCTTAATGTGTCTGTGCTCTTGTAGTCTTGCTGCTATGATGTAGAACGAGAATGGGAGACAGGGCATGGGAATCAGAAAACGGAGCAATGATGAATGATGATCCAATGAAAAATTAGTAACAGCTATCACCAAATGATCAGTGGGGTGTTCTGATTACAGCATCATTGAATTAAAATTGATCTGACAATGATGGATAGGAGAGGGTGGGACGATGACAGGCTGTAAATGGAAGAAGATACGGTGTGACAACCATGAGTGGCAACATGCAAGTCCTGTCTTGCAGGTGGAAGATACGATTCAGTAACTCGCAAAACAGCCATGAATGCACTGTGCGAATGCTTTCACTGATTGGCAGTGATAAATAGCACATTTAATAGGAAAAACTTGGAACACTATAGCTGAGTCAGATTCCCTTCTGATCATCTGATAATGACATTCGTAGAACCTAGAGTCGAAAAAAGGAAGGAAAGTCATGAGGTCACTCAGATCAGAGAACATGATGCTTAATCTAAGAAGAGTGTATTGAGCTCACGTCCGACACTCTTTTTTATTCTGTGAAATATTTACCATGGCATTGTCATTATGTTTCCTTTCTCCCAGCATGGAACTGAGGTGAATACATTAAACCAGAAATAACACTTTTTGCATTTAAACTGTTGGCGCAACACCCAGGTCCACACGGCTGGGATGCACTGCATTGTCCTGTCAGGTAAAAAACAGTGCCGACACAAATTGGAAATCCCTGATTTCAAACGAAAAAAAAAAAAAAAAGATATTAATGAAAAAAAATAAAATAATGCACAGTGACAAATGTGCTTTAATGACTAATTGAGTTAAATGCTCTTATTGTTGCTATACTTTTTATATGTTATTGTTCTTTTAAAACAATTAATCTGAGATGTTTCCCTGAGCAAAACTGTTTTCAAAGTCTGTTAAGGTGTAAATGTGCCAATTAAAGATGTATTATTATTGGAACCCATTCATGATAATGGGACGGTTCTGGATTGAATTTATGAAGAGTTTCTAAGTATTTTGCCGCTGTCATTGTCCTAGTTGATAAATGACGTACGAAGTACTACTCTAGTCTTCTGCCGAATCTGGTGGAAATATGCTAAATGAGTTATTGGCACAGAACACAAAAATGACACTGTTGGTCTCAAAGATAATCTAAAATCAGAAAGGAGCTAAGCTTTTCAGAGGCTCTAGTGATAGCAGATGGTGGAGTAAAAGTAAAACTTAATTATTTATTTTATTAATTATGTTCATCCCCTACAGCAAAGCCAAAGAGAAAACAACAACACAGAACCATTATATCTATAGGAATCATCTTAAAGCTCACAGGCACACAGGGTGGACTATAGGGTATTAAACATATCATCTTACTTAGCATATAAGATACTACTTTTTTTTATTTTTTAAATATGGTATGCCAATAACACATTGTCAGAGTGTTCCAACATTTAAAAAATGTATCTGGTCCAATTGTGGCAATTACCAGTTCATATTAAATGATAACCTGGGGCATTTAAGCCTTGGTATGAGTAAATCATTAAATTTAAACAGAAACATTTTTGATGCATCTTTGGCTAAGGGAACATGTCCACTCCATTAACTTCATCTGTAGTAATGCCATGTCTAATATTTGCTTTGCAATCAATTTAAACCATTGCAAGTATTGCCTGTGCAGACAGAGCATAATATCGCTTATTTGTCTATGCCCTCGACCTCCATTGTTATCTAAAAATGAAACATCACTGAGGCACATTGCTGCACTGAGTACTTTCTTTATTACCACGAGGCAGCCCCGCACACTGTCCAACATCTTGCTGCTGTAAATTCAAAACCCATGTGTTTTAACACTCAATGCCTTATTGTTTTTTGTCTTTAATGTTGACAATAAGAAAAATACTAAATAACACTTGCCTTATTCATCCGTATTGATTTGAACTGGTACCACTTGCAAAGATGCTGCAGATTGTCATAATCGTGGTCTTTTTTTAGTTTGACGTTGTCATACCAAGGTAGAACGGCTCGTCTCGCAGTGACATATCTGACGTTACATAATTCATCACACAGCACTAGCTGAATGCAGCTGGACAGATCTGTGAAGTAAAGCAGGCCAGGATGGCCCACATATTGTGCAACTCAGTGCCCTTTGGGACAAACCAGCACAGGTGCTTTCACTGCATTTACTTTGTGTGTCTCCAGGAATAGTACACCTATTGTTACATGCACATAACAACTGTGTTTGATCATGTAAGGCATGGGATTCCTGCTAAGTAACCACTGTTGTATCCACAATAGAGAGCACAAAAATAAATGCAATTTTTAACTGTTTTATTTTAACAGTGAGTCTACGGAGAAGACAATCCCATTCATATTCTGAATCAAGGGTTTTGATTTTCAGCCATAATGCCGTGACCAACCAAGGTATGCATACTATAAGCCTTGATGGTATATGCTCCTGTAGAAGCCACAAGGCTGTATGATTATTAAACTAATTTTAAGAAGAAAAAAAACTGTTTTACTCGCAGGAGTGCAACACTACCCACAATTCTGAATTCGAACAGCTACGTCTCTGATTGATGGATCTTGCTGTTACAATTGAAAAGCGTACCACTCGGGCAAACGGCTGGTAAAGGTATGTGCTTTGAGTTTGACGATGATTAGTTTAGTTTAGAATTTGAACAAAGAGCTGTTCAAAAAGTGAACAGTGAAGTGGGTACTTACTCGTCGATGTCAAAACTCAGTCACAGACAAACATGCGTATATTCCTTGAGCCTTGGTAGCATATTTCTGAAAGCTAAGCACCAGTCCATAAACCAGGTTATGGGAACCTCTGCAAGGGAAATACACAGTTCCTAACTACCACTTCATAACAGAATATGAAGATGTATTATTATTTTTGCCATATCTAATGCACGCTGAAGCAAGAACCGGAGTGTCAGGTGTTCCTGAATCCACAAACCTGCTCGAGGCAGAAAGGTAATTATCTTAATACTGTTTACTGCGTTCACAGCAGGAAATTACCCTTCTAAAGTGACTAATCTGTCTACTGCTCACATGATGCATGTAGTCAGAAAAGACCGTTAAGATGGATTTTTCAAAAATATACCGCTTTAATGAGCTGATAAGAGCATAACAATAGACTTGGGATGAGATTCTCTCTCCAGTCTGCGACTGCCAACAGCTGTGACCACTGTAATGGAGAAAATGCATAAGGACGGTATTCACAGCTCATACGTGTTAAGGAGCCTTTTCTATAGCCAAAGCTTTAATCCAGCATTATCTCCAATGCTCCTGCAGGACATGAAGAGAAAAACATGCATGACCCTTGTGTGGCTTTACGTGCAAGGACTTCTTTACTTTCTTTATGTTTACAAAACTTGCCTACTCATTTGCAAAGTGGATAATCACAGCAGTTTGCCAGAGTAGCAAAGCTGAGCTTAAAACAATCAGATTTCCTGATAGCAGGAGACTCAGGGCAGCATTAATTAGCAGCTAATTTCAATAAAATAATTTTCTCTTTCTTAGACTACCTCTCACTTAATGTTCTCTGAATTTCATAATGAACACTTTTCATACTATTTTCACACAAATATTCCCTTTTAAATGCTAATGATTAATAGGGAGTTACATGTACCCTTAGCAACGCTGGGGAATAGCAGCCCATGAAACTGCTTGGAAATTGGATTTATGGCAATCTGCACTTTCTCCCCTTCAGCATTCATGACTGAAACGTACAAAATCATTGATGCAACTCCAGCAGTGTTGGAGAAGGCTACCGGAAGTTTAGAGATGTTAGAATCTAAACTTTACTGTACAAAGAGGGAAAAGGAAGTTTTGAGTGTATGAAGCACAGTGAACATTTTCTTTTGATTGGCCAATCTATGTAAGATGGGAAGGCTGCAAATAAAGTACACTAAGCAGGGCACAGGCGACTGAATTCCGTGGGAATATTGGTGGATATTTGTAAATGACAATTTACAATTATAACAGCGGTTCTCAAGTTCACATACATAGGATTGGTTAACAGTGTCTGCGCTGTATTGCCAAAACATGCAGATCATCACATTATGGACATAACAGAAGTTGTGCCAAAAAACGTGCCAATTCTGCAGTACAGATATTTATATGTGGAGCTTCTCTATTTCCAAAGGTTTGTTTGAAGGACGTTTGTCCTTCAAACAAACCTTCTTATTTGGTTTTCAATCTGGTTTGTCAAAAGACAGAGTTTGATTAAGTGTGCTGTTTGAATGTGGCCCTGTCTAAAGAAAGAAGCACACAATGAGTACCTGCTCTCCTTCAGTGAATACCCTGTTTTGGAAACTCCAGGAGATGGTGGGTGTGGGGTCGCCCAGGGCCTCACAGGTCAGGATGACCTGCTCTTCAAACTCTGAGGCGGTCTGGTTATTCAGATAGGTAATCTTGGGTTTCACTAGAAACAAGACAACAATGGCGAACGTGTTAGCAAACATTTGCCCATTTGCCCATTGACAGACAGTCATTTGATGCAATGTTGAAAATATGGATTAGTGCGGCATTAAATAGCTGTTACATATTATTAGCTTTACTGTAGTGAAGTATACAGACAGGCTTCATTAGAGTTGTGGTTTCATACCCCATTGACTGATAATAAAGCTGCGAGCACATGATTACATGAGGCTGGTGCAAATTTGCTCATGGAGAGAAACTCTAGTGTGATAACTTTCAATGTCCTAAGGGGTGGCTTAATTAGTTTTCAATAAGACACGCTTTTCACTGTACGCTTCACGCTGTGTAACTCTGCACCAAGCCACTGGAAACAGCTGTGGAGAAGTGTACAGCAAATGTCAATAAGTAGAAAATAAAAGGCCAGAGAGAAAAACAGAACCTCAGCCTCTGTTCTGCTTTTGTGAGCGAAAGGAGTTATTCTCTTACCGAACACGTTCAGGCTGACTTCCTCGGTTTTCTCTCCCGCCTTGTTCTTGGCGATGCAAGTGTAATCTCCTTCATCCACTTTCTTGACGCCTTGTATTAACAATTCAGAACCATCCTCGTTCAGCGTGTACTTATCACCCGTTTCAAGGACAACGTTGTTACTATAGCAGAGGGAAAAAGAAGAAAAATACATGGCGGGGTTCACATCACAAGTGTTTGCCTACACAACTTCAGGGGCCTACAAATAACTTCCTTAACTCACTGACAATGATCTGCTTAGGATTTTATCTCAGGAAGAGAGCAGCTGATGCACAACAAAGGCTCGGAGACCACAAAAGCTACCCTGTGCTGTGTGCCTCTGAGAAACTTCTCCAATATTTCTACAGCTTTTGTTTGCCTCAGCTCTCCTTTAGCCCTTTTGTCTGTGTTTTTGGAAGGCCACGCACAAATTTAATGACGATACATGTTTCCTTCAGTTTTTGAGAAAGCCCTCTTTCGCTCTCGAGAAGCAGAAGTCTTCACTAGACGCTAACTTTCCTGTTTGTGGAAGTATTTGTATGCCCGGAGTAGCAGCCTTCCTGAGGTCTTTTTATGCAGGAAGACAGTGAATGACAAACAACAAACAAGCTTCCTTCACCCCTCTGTTTTCTCACTGTCTCACTCATCTGTCCTCCCTTCAACCTCCCTGTCTGCCTCAACTCTGTTCTGGCCAGGAATTTCATCCACCTCAGCCTCAACACCCACATCACACTCCAGCCTTGCTGCATGGAAGACAGCTGTGCGCAGCATCTGGGTGTTCAATAGTTTTATTCACTCACATGTCTGCAAAAAAAATGCTTTATTCCTCTCCCAGCGTTGTTTTTGCTGCTGCTGCTGCTGCTGCTACTGCTGCGTGACACCATTAAATGATGCACCATGAATATGAAAGTATACATTGAGCTAACAGCTGTATGATGGAAATGAATGTTGGTTATTTGTACCTGTCGGAGCTTGAGAGGTGATCAAGGATATTAATTCATACTGAGTAAAGGTACTTGAGATATACTATACAAGCTAATGATAAATCCATGCTAGAAAAAGTCAACTGATATCCTTGAAAGACCTGAAAGACAAAAGCTGATGTTGGAATGTCGAGTGTTAATCGCTATTTGACGATGTCCTACGCCTATTTAATCAACATTTCACATCTTAAATGTATACTGCTGATTAATTTTCAGGTTGTATTCACAGGCTGTGAAGATTAATTTGGCTTTTAACCTTCTCTGCAAACAAAATACGTTTCAAGATCTCACATCTAAATGAATTAAAATATCAAATACAAAATATATAAACAGGTATTTAGATCCAATTGCTCTTGCATTGACACCCAATAAATAAACAAAAATGTTGCCCATTTTCTCACACATGAAGTTGCTCTAAACTTAATATATATTGCTTTTTATTCTTTTTTGCAGAGAGCCGATTTGTATTATTTTTGTTTGGCTCTATTAGTCAAAGAAGGACCATTTTTATATTTGCTTAAATCTCCACCTTGTAACACCTACTGAATGTTATGGCTACGCCATGTTTAAACTAACAAGCAGGTGTAACCAGGTGCAGACTCACCAAAGGTTTGTCCGTGCGTGAGCGCCTGCTACATCGCTACTTGAACTAGATCCAAATGGAATGCAGTTTAAATAGTGCGTGGGAAGTAATAATACTCATCAAAGCCTTTTTGCACTTGTTACAGTGTAAGTGCACGCATCGTATCATCTCTCCCACACACCTATTTGTAGGCAAAGCCACGCAAATTCATATGTATGCCCTATTTACCAACACTTTACATCATCATCTCCCTGAAATGAATCTTGCACTTATGCAATTTTTCCAATGGGGGCGGAACCAGTTTGTCCAGAAAGGCCGCGAGAAGCAGGCAGCATTACCAGCAAGCAAGGTAGTTCACAATGTCTTACATTTCAGACTTCATCAGAAGGCTTAATTTAGAAAAGTGGCACAAGTTACCAGCCCCCTTGGATTAGTGCTAAACCTGAGACGTGCTTTTGTGCTTCCAGATGGCGTTGAAGGACCCTTTCAAAGGCCTTGTTTAGAGCACAGCAAAATATGCATATATTTGAATAAGCCCAATAAAAGAAAATATGCTATGAGTTAGGAACCAAGTTGAAATCTTAATCTGAATAATTTTTTTTGGACCGTAGACATGCTTAAATCAGCCATGGTTTGAGTTTCAGAAGAAGTAAAACAGTCGTGTTCATTCCGAGGCGCTGCCTGGACATATTGTGGCATTCAGTCCACAGAGACTGAGCTGACAACAAGTATCGTATAAAAAAAATAAATAATACTATTTGTTGTCAATAAGCCACTCTTCAACATAGCTGAATTGAATCAAACACTTGGTATGTCAATATCTGCATCTTATACCAGCTGGATATTATGTTTCTTATAGTACATCCAGTATACATACATGCAGTTGATAATGTAAAAAAGTATCATAATGGAACCCTGCAATGAACCCTTCCTGTCCTTGACTGTGCATCTTTTTACATCAGTGTCAGGTCACTACATACATGTCCAGCCCACAGTGACATTACCACTGTCACTGTGTCCAGCAGCTGGTGACGGAGGGCAGAGGTAGCCCGACAAAATCCCAGAGGCACTTGATCTCCACCTGATCTCCACATGACCCTGTGATCCAGCTGTGATGCAGTGCTACGTAGTGCATTCTGTCACTGAAGAGCATAGGCTCATCCTTACAGAAGAAGTGTCAGTCATAAAGCTAATCATCTTCCTGCCAAAACCATAGAAATTAAACCGATTACAAAAAGGGATAATTATATTTGGGAGGTTTATAACTAACTGAACAGAAAGTATCGGTTGAAATAGTTTCTCTCTGTAGCTTCTCTAAATGCTATCTCCAAACTCGTAAAATCATTATGTTTGGGCTTAAAAAAATTAAAATGTAAAACGTAAAACAACATTACAAAACAATGGAAAACATGTAACTTTAAAATAACTCAACAACACTTTGGGACACGAACACCAGTCTCAAACAACAGTCTCGTGGTTGAAAGCCCTGTCTTTGCTTTCACTCATCCACCTCCCTCCCACCCTGTGTGTGTGTTTTTTACTCAGCATTTTCTCTCTTTCCCAGTTACAGCTCAATCCCACAACAATACCTAAAATTAATGAAAACCATGTGGACCTATGCAAAACTAAAACCCAGGGATTCACTTTGTTTTCTTTATGACAGCTCAGATCTACCTCTGATCTTATCATTACAACAGGCCAGTGGAATAACATACTGTGCCCAGGTGACGGTGGGTTCAGGGTAACCGTCTGCGTCGCAGGCCAGCAAAGCAGAAAGACCGGTGTCCGCTGTAGCGTTGACCTCTGACAGCCGGGCGCGGATGGTGGGCAGCACTGAAAAAGAGATGATGAAAATGGAAAAGTAATGAGTACATGCAGCGAGTGTATAAACATCCTGAGGTGGTGTTCTGAAGAGGCTCCATCAAGATATACTGGATAGATGTCAAGTAGGGGGATAAAAATTTCTGTTTTGGTACTGCGTGTCATGATTGATATGCAATAATACAGCGGGTCCTGGGTGGTCTGAAACCCCTTGGTTGACACATGAGATGCCCTGAAAGCCTCAACAGCAAATCTTTGGGGAGGAGGGGATAATGTAAATATATATGCTGCGTGTTTGTGTTGTGGCGTCATTCGTAATGAAATTAGCTGTGGTGGTGTGTGTGGCTGGCATCCATGAAATACTGTATATTGGGCACCGGTTATTAAGCACACTTTTACAGGAAGGAAATTGGATTTTGAATATACAGATACATACATGTTTTGGTATTTCTTTCGCACATATTGTAAATAAGTGCACAGTTTGACCAGGGATGTGATCTTTCATTTAAAAAAAGAACATTTCCAATAAAAACATTTTGGGTCATCATTACTGTACCTTTCTGTGTTGAGCAACAACTCCTTTGAGCAACAGGACGAGTATGGAGCAGAAGGTGAAAGGGATGCAGACAGCGCTTACCATTAACAACGACCTTGATCATCCGGAAGTCAATTTCTCCCCTTGCCATGATACGAGCCTCACAGTTGTACATGCCCTCATCTATCTTCTTAATGCCGCGGATCTGCAGGTGGCCATTATGCATGATCTTGTATCGCACTAAAACAGAAATGGCAAAGAGAACAGTAATTTATCACATAAGATTACACAGACTATATCCACACAATTAAACAGTACATTTAGCAATTTGCCCAGAAGGGATATTTATATGGAGTATAAATAATTTTGTAGCATCTTGAAAGAATACGTCGATCTCCATTAGAAATGTTGTAGTTTCCCTCCTCGAAGCAGTTAAAAGGAAGAGATGAACTGGAGCACCATGTGTGTGTGCCATAGTTGATGGACATCTGCGATGTGGGACCAAGCCATCAAGTGGTCGGCTGAACTTCAGTACGAGTATTTCCTTCAATCTTGAAAATATGACTATGTGCATACATTCAAGTTAAGGTTCAACAGGGACATTTTAAACGTGAAATGCTTGACTTAAAAGCTCAGACGGGAAGTTGGAGCCAGATTCTTTTTTTTTTCAAGTCCCAATTATCCCGAGTAATCAAGCAAGAGGTTGGAGGAACACAGAGAGCAGCGTGACACCCCGGCTACACCAGGCGTGTTTCAGCGGTGTTGCACCCCGATCATTGAGCCTGGCAATCTGTTGCCCCTCTAATTAAACCAGCCATAAACACACAGAGCTGGAGTGAGCCACCTTAACAGAAAGCAGGTGTTTCTCACACGTTTCCTCTCCCGCATTATTAAAATCCAGGCCTCTCTGACCACATCTGATTTAGGAGCCTTAAGAGCCGAGTCATTTTTGTTGTTTGTTCTCTTTGTGGCCCAATTTAGGAGAACTAAAGCGCTTCTCTAAAATTGGTGACCAGCCAGTGTGTGTTCTTTAAAACTCACTTGATTAAAATATGTTGGCTATTTAGGGCGTACTTGTTAAGCAGGGCTTTCACAGACCAATTTATTTCTTCTTTGGGGACGGGGAGCTTCAGTGGCCCCAGTTTGATTTACCATGCAAGTACAAGTCTTTAAGTTTCTCTGGCTGTCTGATAGAGAAGCCCACCACGTGAACTAAAGAAAGAGTGTATGCTATAAAAATCACTTGATGCATATAATTATATACCGAGTGATGGAAAGAATGATGTCGTGGAACTTTTTCTCCTTGTCACATTTGGGATTTGCACACTTTATTGCACAAACAATTTAAACTCCACTTTGGTCACCATTCTGGAGCTTTCTGCCAGTCATGGAGGATAAATAAGTACATTCACCAAAATATCGTAATGCAATTATGAGTTAGGCTTACTTTACTTTGATATTTTAATTTTATGTTACTTTTAACTTCTGCGTCACTAGATTTCAGAGGCAAATACTGCTCTTTTCACTCCACTGCATATATTTGACAGCTATAGTTTACTTTGCATTTTACATGCAACATATTTGATCAGCTTATAAAATGACACATTGTCATATATTTAAATAACCAACATATGAAGTAGTTAAAAGTAGCTCCAACCTGCTAGCGACAACAGCGTTTACATGCTGCTTATTTGTTATGTTAAAACATCGTTAATAATACAGGCACATGCTGCTCTTTTACTTCTGATTACATCAGTATGGTACATCTAGCTGCTAATACTTTTGAAAGCAGGATTTTTACTTGTAGTGTAATATTTGAATAGTATGGTGTTTTTACTTACACATCTTCCACCACTAATTTCCACAATATTTGTGCCTGTTGTCTGCTTCCTGTCTGCTTGCACATGTAAATAAGTGGAATAACCTCTACGCCTGAACTCAAGTCCAATCACAATAGTGACCCAAAGTGTACCCATTTTTTAAGTGTGGTATTCTTTACTTGACCCTGACCAGCTCTCAACTCGAGTTACATTGACACATGTGACAATGCAGTTCTGATAGGAGGTTTAACAATGCAACATGCAGCATATGGTTAGGTCAACTGCTGTGAGGGATATTACATAAGCAGTTTTCAGTGTTGGTTACAATTAGTGGTTTTTCCAGTGAAAAACACATTCTTTGACCAGACTCCAAGAATAAAGGCGGGCTAAGCACAACACTGTGGTGACTCCAGGCTCTCCAGCGGTCACCAAGGGAGGGGTGACTGTAAGGTTAAAATAGATCCAGTCTCTCCACCCCAGTCCTTATACAGCAGATTATAGTTTTAGTTGAACTCTCTGAGGTCAATGTTCTCTCCTGCCTGAAGTTGAAATTCACAAAAAAAATACATGTTCATCCTTCACAACTTTAACAGCGGTTAGAATAGTTTCCAGTGTTGAGTCACGGCAGCAAAATATTGAGAAATGCATAAGAATGTCCACAGAATCCACTCCCACAAAGCACTGTTCACTTCTTCAGTGTTTATTTTATGTTCAGTGTTTCTGCCCAACAGACACCTTGGTTCTGTGACACACTTCATAGCTCCAAAGCGTGTTTGTTGTAGAAGCAACACTTTTGTCAAACAAATGGATAAAGTGTGAAGAGAAGGAATATAATGCAGGAGTGGTTTGAGAAGTTTCTTTGGACATGTGATGTTTTTTGTCTTTGACTGCAGCTCACCGTTGGAAAACATGAAATGGGCCGTAAATGACATCTGACTACAGCTTCTGGCCACTGTCAGGGAGCAAGATACAACTAACTACAACTACAAGATACAACATACTTTTGATACACTTGATATACTCCAAAAATATTTTATCTAATCGTATGGTTACGATAATGAGCAAACTTGGCATTCCTACAATAAGGACCTAATTTATATTTCATCTTGAGTTAAACAAATAAGATCAAGAAAAACATATACTTAGAAAATATAAATTAACTGTGTTTTTCTGTTTGTTAAACGAGCTAACCTGCATAACTTGTTAGTGATAGACTGCATTGTCTTTTATTGTTACAGACAGACATTATATTGTTAGTTCTTCTCACTCTTACCCTTCTACTTTTCCATTTTCTCTTCAGTTTGTCAGATTATTTCTGCCTCCAGAGTACTACTAATCTATTTGGAAAACTTAAAGTCCAATCTTCCCCTCCTACATTCTTTCTACTGGCAATGACCACTTCATGCTGGGCCAAACAAATATATGTTCCATGTTCATGCATCTGTGAGATCTAAAACTTCCCCATTGAAAAAGCACATATTTGTTCAGAGATGAGGGGCATCAGGAGGAGAAGATGAGGAAGAGTTTGGCAACATTGATTGGAAAACGCAGATTGACAGACAGCGTTGGTAGGAAGGTCAGATGACTGCTCAGGGAGTCAGGGTGAGGAGATGGAATGGCTCACCGTCTTTGGCAACCTGGATCCTCGAACCCTTGTGCTTCCAGATGATGGTGGGCGGCGGCGAGCTGACCACATCGCAGACTATGTCAGCGTCATCGCCTTCATTGAACTCCTGAGGGGTGGGAGCGCTCTCGAAGGTGATCTTTTCTGTAGAGAGATGTGAGGAACAGACCAACACTTTTAACAGGGGAAAACTTTCATGCGTCATATTTAGATTGCTTATAAAAATCTTACAGCAGTACAACGAGGCACCTTAGGGTTGGTTCTGCTTTTCTTATTAATGTTTGGTTGGTCTAGATTTTACTTTATCGGAGATGTTGTGCGAAGGAAGTCAAAGATTCCCAGGGCGTGCATAGCCCTATGTCATTTCAATGGGACAACTCCGTTGAATGCTGTATCCTTCCTTGTAACCTAACAAACTGCCATGGAGCGATTTGGCGTCTGAAAAGCATCACACTTATGAATCTATTAACAGGACTTCTTAGATTATCCTGGTTGAAACAACACAACCCCATACTCTAGTTGGATGGTTGACAGCAGGAGTAGAGGATTAAGTAAAAGCTTAAGTTTCTCAAGACGTACCTGAAAAGAACATAACAAACGTGTTAATGAATAATTTGTCGATTTAACCCAGGAGACTACGTTGTCTTGGATGATCAAGTATAACTTCATCTTTTGTTTACATTTGGCTTGGATGCCGACAATCATGTCACTAAATGTGACATGATTGTTGGCATTGTTGTCTTTAAAACTAAGGTACAGCATACAGCAGTATAAGCAGTCTCCTGTAAATTCCATTAATAATGTACTAAACGGTTTTGCCAAAAAGGATACATTGTCAGTGAAAAAAATACATTGTCAGTGAATATAATCCATTGGACATATCTGTCAAGCAATTAGTAAAACACAAAGGTATTTCCCGGGAGACAGAGTAAGGTTTACAGTAATTGCTATGTTATGAGGGAGTAGGTTGGTTCCAGGCTTTTTCTTCAATGGCAATGGTGTAACATAAAAAAATGCTTCAAATTTGGATAAAAATGATGAGACTTACGGAAGATCTTCACTTGGACTGTGGCCTGGGCCTCTTTGTCCCCGTTCTTCGCCACACACTTGTAGATCCCGGCGCTGTCCACGTTGGCGTGGTATATGGTGAGGGTGGACATGGTTTCATCGTTGCGGCTCACAAAGATGTCTGGCCTGTTGGGGAGGATCTTCTCCCCGCTGGGGAGGTACCAGTCAATGTCTTTAGCATCTCCAACCACTGAAACACAAGGAAGTAAAGTCGAGTGAGGCCAGGAAGCAATAAGTCAACAGCTGCCATTCAAATGATAACCTCAAAATAAAGTGGATATATGTTTTAACATGTTATAACAGTTTTGCATTAGCTTGGCCTCCTGCTTCGTTAAATATTTGGATTTGGATGCTTTTCGCTTCCATTCAGAGTGTATTATCTTTGTGTATTAGAATACATTATCCAGTTGCATCTCTATAATGTATTACATCATAGTTTAACAAGCCTTATGCAAGACTCTGTGCTCTGAGAAAAAAAATTGGACTCAAAATGAAAGATCAAACAGGAATAATCAATATAGCTCAGTCAAAGAAAGCTGATAAATCAATAATTATGTTGCGTTACAATGGTTTGGAAACATTATTGTTAAATCAAAACCCGTCTCATCTTTTCCAGACCGGACTAATATATGCTCACTGAAACATAAAGACTGACATGCATTATTTCTATTTGCTCAGTGGGACAGACGACTATTCAGTAGCAGGCAGATTTTGCTAAAAGAAAAATCAAACGGCGATCTTTTTAAAGCATTTTTTTGTTGCCCTGAAACATTATGTCAACACAAAGGGTGTAAAACATGCATTTTGACATCCTTTTCAAATGGAGAATTGGAATTCAAGTTGAAAGCCAGAAAATAACATAGAATAAATTGGTTGCATAGTATTTTTCTATAATGCATTATGATGTGTTCTAATATTCTTATAGCCCTGTATAATACGATTAATCATATTAATGATTCTTAATAATCATAACACATTATAAAGCATATTATGATGACTTATACCATAATGTATCATACTACTATGTGATAATAATGAATAATTCATTCTAAAAAGAAAATAATCTTTTAGAACATTAAATTATAATGCAATATGATCCTTGCGACAATAAAATGTCAGTCATTGACCAGCAATTGTGAAGTGTTACAATACTTGACCTTGTTAAGTCTATCATATTCTTCTTTATTTGTATTGATCATTGTTGTAAAGTATTATGGGTATTTATGAGTGCTTATAACTATAATTATACAGTGTTATAGGAAAATAGTAACATATCATAATGCATTATATGGAGTCATAGAAAGTGTTACTATCGGTTGCAACAAGTCTTCTAGCGGGAGTCAAGAGTTCACTGTTCCAGTGTACAGTCATTTCTTTGTAAATGGTCAGCTCACTCAAACTAAATAATCTCACTTTTACTTGTGGATAAGACCAAGTTTATTTGAATGGCTGCGTCCTATTTGGTTTTGTAAGTTGGGTGAACTAAACCGTTATTGTGTAGTCTCTGCAGTTCTATAATAGCTGTGACCTACTGACTGGGGTGATTTTATT
This sequence comes from Taurulus bubalis, assembly GCF_910589615.1. Taxonomy (NCBI): domain Eukaryota; kingdom Metazoa; phylum Chordata; class Actinopteri; order Perciformes; family Cottidae; genus Taurulus; species Taurulus bubalis. The sequence continues at coordinate 28,047,109 of NC_136590.1, read as the reverse complement.
TACGTACCAAATAGTCTATAATGTCAGACAGCTTACTCACCAAATGCAAATACCACCTACAACTCAGGTCATCTGATAGCTGCACATGTACAGTCAACCGGCTCAGACCTCTGTCTCATTATCTCTTCAGAGTGCATCTCTCTCCCACCTCCTCCTCTAAGCCCCTTCCTCCCCGACTGTGATCATAACATCCCTCTACCTCCTCAGAAAAGACAGCTCAGTTCATTTATCCTTGTCTTTTTTTTTTCAGCACGTCTCGTCTTTTGTCTTGTATTTCTATAATGCGTAACTTCTAATCAGAGTACATTCACGACGACGCAAGTCCCATTATTCAAACTGACTGAGTGTATCACTTTTATCAGATGATCTAAATTAATACTGCCAGTATTGTCACATGAGGGGAAATCTGCAACGAGCCGTGTTAAATGAGGTGTGTTTGAGAGATCACTCTTACCTTCGCAGAGGAAGAACTTGGACTCTCCAACGCTGATCTCTCCTTGAGTTGGAGTGATTTGCACCTGGATGGCAGCTGGGAAAAGGAAAGAAGACAGAGCAGAATATACATTGGTCTCAGGTTGTAGTGAGAGGAATGGTGACACGGGGGCAAACTGCAATAACGCCAGGCTCAAAATCAAATTGCTTTGCCCGCTCAAAAGAACAACCATTTTTTAGGCGTACCCTCTATGAATGAAACTCTGGGATGAAATGTCGATGCTCACTAGAGTGCAACACCTCCATGTGCAGATGGGTCATGAGTAGATATTTCTAAAAGAGCCATGTTACACTGCCTGGTTGTTAGCGGGTTCACTTGTCATGGATGAATTGTACGTAGAAGGCATAGCTAACAAAATAATAAATATATATATATTTTCAGTTTGCACTATGTTATAAAGTGGTGACTGTTTGGTGCACTCTTGAATACTTTGCTGGGCTTTGGCCAACCGATTATATATCTCCAACATTGGTCCTGCAGGACAATCGCAGCTGATATGGTGTTTGGGCTAAGGTCTAAAATGTTTCATATTAAGCACACTGCTTTCTCATTATTCGCAAGGTATTTCATTGTGACATTTTAGAAAATATTGGGCAGAATTAAGGTTGAGAGAGATGAAATCCTGCTGATCTGAGGTTTCTTTCATCTGTCTTTATTTTCAAAAAATATATATAATATTAGCATGCATCCACTGTTTCTCCCCTTTTCCTGATATTCTCCCACACTTTCTTTTAATGGCGTCTTTCAAACTTTCTAACTGAAACCACTGCTGTCTAAACATCTCTATGGTGATCATTAGTGATGTGTCCTTTCGTGTCGAGGCTTCGAGTAATCCAGGTAGATTTTGGTGAAGAGCGTATCGAGGCTTGTGTCGATGACGTATGCGGTGACGTTCAAAGCCTCGCGAGCCGGCCGTACCACGTGACTGATTCAGAAAATGGTTCGTGGGTTTGCCGTGCGATTTGAAATATAAAGGGGCAGCGAAACTCAATGGATCCCCCCTTCATCTCTGTACCCAGCTTCATGTGTGCCTGTGAAAGGGTATTTTATAAAGCAGGCGAAATAGTCTCAAAAAGCCCAGCACTGTGGAAAAGGTCTTATTCTTACTTTAACAAAATTGGACACATCAACATGAACTAGCGGAGCCGAGGCTCGAAACACCGATCCTCTGACTGAAAGTCGGATATTCTAACCACTGACCCACTGTCACATCACAACCCTCTCCCAATTGGTTTCGAGTTTTGATTTTGACCCCGCCAATATATCATACAGATAGACACAATATTAATAAGTTAATAATTGATGTATTAGCATGATAAACATAATTTATTCAATTTAAAGCGTCACACACCAAAGCCATGGTGTCGTTATGATCACTATGCCTGTTTTACATGTATTTTCCACTTGGTGGCGCAGTAGCGCAAATGAAGCTCCATGAAGCTTCGGCACATGAGCGAACCAATTGGATGGAAAGCTTCAATGCTTCAGGAAGCTTCATCTCACCATCACTAGTGATCATTCCTCACTGTCACTTCTCACAGCTGTCACTTGACCGGCCTCTGTCTGAAAAGGTGGTGACTTTAATCCCTGACTATCTCATATTTGGGTGAAAGTTGTGGCAAATGCAGCTAGAAACAGACATATTGAACACACAACAGGAACACATATTTGTTTGTATTATTTACCCTTCCTTTCTAGATAAAATGGAGGGAGCTGCAACCCATATTGATTAGCCAGGTTATGCTGTATTTTGCGGACCTTGTGAGACTCTGTGTGTGTCATCACGACAAAACCGTGTAAGAGGCAGTCACAAAACTTTTCAGGTGTGTAGTTGAGATCCCAACGTAGGCCGGGTATGAAGATGGCTGTGTGTGTTTCTGTTCTACAGTAACATTACATCCTAACTGTAAAAATGCCACTTCCAAGGCAAGCCGTTTATTACTCTCGTACCTGTGGCTATTGATGGTCTGACACCTGACATTGTAAAAAAATGTTAAAGCATGCAGTGGGCATCTCACGACAGGTTTAAACAGGAGGAGACTCAGTGCAGAAGGAGAGCGAATGCGTGGCAAATTATAGTGACAATAATTAAGTTCTCAAGAACGAGGTATTCCAAATGTTATGCATTTGTAATTAGTATGGGGTGAGATGATCTTCGGTCCTAATAAGCAATCTTCAGTATTTTACTAACACCATATAAAGATTTATTTTTTCCCCTCAGTGTTCATATTAGCCATCTGACTGAGTCCTTCCAGGGTGTTCTCGTACTCCTTTACCCCATCCCTGCTTCTCCTGGGAGATGATTTAAAAGGCAAAATGCCATAAATCAAAGAATATCCTTTTCCTCAGACTCTTATGCACTTCATCTCTCAGCATCAGCTAAAGCTGCTGTGATGCAGAGAAACACCTGGTGTTTGTTCCTTCCTGCGTGCTAACAAATTCAAATACAAACTCTTGCATATTCAATGAAAAGTGTTAAAACGCACAATAATTTTCAAAGGCTTAATCAGGAAATCATCACTTGCATGTGTGCGTCAGAATGACAGGACATGAGATGTTTAATTTTTTTTAATATGTCACACGATTTGATTTAAGACTCTTCAGTGATGTGCAGCATGTGAGTGAAGCACAGAAACGCTACTGAATCGTGATCCGGAGCTCGACAGAGAAACCCCGCTGAGCCTCCAGCGTGTCGCCACTTCACACAAATGAGTGAGTCAGTCTCAGCCCAATTCTCACCGGGAGATTCATGAGAATGGTTTGCAAAGACAGGTAGCCAGCTATCATCACAGCACAGTAAGACTTTGGTGTTTCATGACGCGATGTTTTTCACAGCCATAGAAACGCATTCCACGACTGAGAGGAGGTGGGTCACAGCAGTGGCCTTCGTCGTTCGTTTTCCTTCAGCACACATCGTAATGTGAATAGGCATCACCGTTATTAAGCTGGACCTGGTCAAACTGACGTCACAACCTGTGATCCTGAGAGAAGACACAACAAAGACAGGCTATTTGCAAGGAAAACGTGAACAAATTATGTAATTTACCTGGTCGAAGATAATCTCAAATATTGATTTCAATAACCTATTCAAAGTGAGGATAACATCTCCCTTATATGGCTTAGTCAAAAAGTTGCACAAATATTGATTTGCGGCCAAATGAATGAACTGGCCTTTGTTCCAGGTTATGCAGGTTCTGGAAGCATGGAAAACCACTACCCACAGTATGTTTGCTTTTACGGGCTGAAGCTAGATACAAAGAAAACATATCCATTTTCTTCCCTCATCCAGTAAGATCCCAGATAGCATGCTGCAAACCCTGGCCATGCCTCCTAAGACTAGGACAACTGGCCAGAAAGCAACTGATCATATCTGCAACACTAAAGACAACAAAAAGGAGTTCAGGTGGTGTGGGAAAGACAGCTATTCCCAGAGCCATTTCCTCAGTGTATTGTCTCTAAACGGCCACTTGTGCAGTGTCTCTAGGATGAAGTGCCTGTTGAGTCTCGTGTGTCAAAGCAAAAGTGGGAGTTTGTGTCTCTGCTGATAGCATATTGTGAGCTGTAAAATCAAGGTGTAAAAATGTGAGAGCACGGCAGGTTTAATTACTGTCAGAATCTAAAACACTTGTTCTTCGTCAAAATCTTTGTTCTTCATCTTTTTTTCTCCTGTTCAGATAAAGCACGGCTCGGTTGCCTTTAAAATCCTGTTTGGATAACTCTTGTCAAAAACAGTCTCTCTTTAAAAAAGGTTATGATATAATGATGCTCGCATTTATACGAATAGCAATTAGGGTTTGATGCCATATTTGAGCAAATTCTTTTGATTTAAATCATATTCAGTTTTCACTAATTCAGAAGAAACGTAATCCCTGCTCTATAGACCAAAACATAATTTCAATATATGTGTGATATTGCTTTGTGCTCCCACTAGAACTACAAGACAACGCTATGAAAACAAAAATGTATTATTTCATTCATTCTGACTGCCACAGACGGTGTTTATGTAATGCATTTTTTTATATAGAAATTGATTAGAGCTATCCATGAGGAGAACCTTCGGATTTAGACTTTTTTTTTTTGTGTAACTTGATGTGATAGAAAATGGGCAGCAGTTATGTCAATTGTATAAATGTGTTTTAAATATTCTAAAACAGGCAAAAATATATATACTTTAAGAAAGACCGTACCTACATTTTATAATATATACAAAAAGCTGAACTAAGAAGCCCGGAAGCAAAGGAGATTTGGGCGAAGGCTAGATTAACAGAAGGGATAGAGAGAAGCATTTGGCACAGTGAGCAGAGAGCTGGGATAAAGAATAAAGATGTCTGTGCCCTGACGTGTTCATTCATGACACCAATCTAATATTTCTCCACTAAGACTTTCAGTCCTCTCTAAAGTCTCCAAAAGACTTAGAAACAACAATAGAGGGATAGTTTTTTTTTGCAGATCATTAAATCTGACCAGTTGGGACCATTCACCAACTCACTATTACAGTAATGGAACCACCACCTGCACAGTACTGGGTATCACCCTTTTAGATCAAATAACTTTAGGATCCTGACTTTCATGTTGGAAGGTTAGTAGTTAGTAATATCCAGGTGTTAGTCTTAGCCAAGGGCTGGTGTCTTAAACGTGACTGTCAGGAAAGTCTCTGACTGGACGTCAAGCACATACATACATAGTATGTAGTGTAATATACTCACATATTAATTACCTATTGAATAAAAAACATTTGTGTTATAAAAGTATGTTAGTTTTAAACAATGTGTGTATCCTTTGTCTCAAAAGTAACCCAAATCATTATATTTTACTCCATATTCATTACTCCTTCCATACTCATTATAACCAAACCCAATAGTTTTGTTGCTCCAAAAAACTACATAAGCACCACATTATTACATTTATAAGTGTATTAAACACATGTATCTAGAAATGTTGATGCGAAACACATTTTTGCTTCAGAGGGCGATGAGATTCAATGCATCCACGGTTTGCAAAAAAGTACAAAGGCAATATTTTTCTGCCGACATCAGTTGACTATTCCAACATCAACAATAAACTCATGTGCATGAAGGGAGTGAAACCCAAAACAAGAAACATGTCCGGCACACCGAATGCCACCGAGTGACCTACTGTAGCTCCCGCTGACTTGAACAGGGGCCTTAGTTAATGTGCTAATGCTGGAGAATAATGTACACCTTAAATATATCCAAAAGAAAAGATACCATGTAAAAAGCCAGTCAGAAAGCTAAAGGCAGTCACTGAGGTGTGGGCAACAATAAAAACAGCAATTTGCTCTGGTCTTGACACAGTCATGCTAACGAGCTAACTTGGACACCGTAGATCTATAGCCACACTGTAGAAACCCCCTGGGAAATTGAGGTTATCTGGTTCACACATTGTGCTTTAACTCATTCACTGGAGATTGTGTCTACACAGCAGCTTCGACTCTGACAAATGTTTGTTTAAATAAAATTCCAATCTGCCTTTCTCTCCCTGTAGACTTTCAGTGGCATGTCCCTCGTATTCCCAGCTATTGAGACACACAACTAAATAACAGAACATGTTGTTCTCTGAAACTATCCACAGAGGCAATTAGAGGCCACAGTAACCAAAGACACCAGAAGTTATTTTCACTGTATCCACATGGAAGATGGCACCCCACAGTACCTGCAGTTCCTCCTCACAGGTACTGTTTACGCTCTAATATCCCCTTACAAACCCAGTCTTCTAAAAAGTACATACATAACTCTGCAACAGTGAAAAACATCCCCCCCGTAAAAAAGAATACTTCACACAAATAATGTTTTTCATCAATGTAGTACTCAGCAGGGCCATAGCCATGATCTTAGAAACACACAGGTAACGGTTATAATCCCCTCATTCCCATCTTTCTTTCTTCAAAACTTAAAGCAACACAATAAAAGAACATTTAAAACATACTGCAACTGCCTTGCATTTATAAATTCACCATACACCTTTAAAATAAATATGAGAAATACAAATAAAAACAATTAAACTGCAGTTAAATTACAATGTTTTCATAACCAAGGTCAATAGGATTCAAATTAAATTCCACTGGTATTATCCTTTAATTAAAACAAAGAGAGCTAGGCTCTTTTATAATAGCTCAAGGAAACTGAAATAATTAAATAACTTACACATCCATACATAGGCACACACCAACCCTGTGTTTGCCTACTTAATAGCTTGTCAGCAGATTGATTATTCAAGTTATTAATTTGACAAAGTTCGGAAAGAAGTTAGATGGCAAAGCACATTCAAAGCTACTTTCAAAGCTCAGAAGTGATATTAGCAACGGCATCTTAATTCACAGATAATCCTTTCACACTTAGAAGGAAATGTGCCTGTGGGGTTTTAATAACAATGACCAAAAGTACTGAGTGGAGATGTGAATGCTGGCATTCTGCAGCGAGAGACTTATGGACAGTTCAGCCTGCCACCGTAAATAGGTTTTTAGCATCTTAACTGTATGCTTCTTTAATTCCAAATGATGTAACACCAACAATATTTATACAGGCCACTTGTCCATCATTGCTTCTTTTAAGGGAGTTCGTAAAGTGAACTGACAAAAAAGTGTCCGGCCCTGCTGGGGGAAACCTGAGGTTTGAGGCAGCTTCAGTCCTGTCTTGTATTGGGAGGTTTGCATGCCTAATTGGAGCCTGGCAGACGGCGGTGACTGGCTCGATTACAAGGAGGCTACAACAGTCAGCTGTTGGTGCTTAACATACAAGTCATGTCGGAGCAAGCACACACTATGCAGGGGCAGACGGCACTGCGTAGAGCCACATTGGGATGCATACATCGCCAGCGCGAACGCTTAGAAAGCAACGGTTTGAGGATTTACCGAACAGCAATCTTTTCTCTGCTGTGCACAGTATGTGAATTAGATTGGCGAGTGCTATTACTTGTGAATCCCTGGGTTCTGAAAGCTCCAGCAATGACGATAGACTTAACCAAAATCACCGACATTCACTAAAATAAATGTGAAACTTTTAAAGCTTTAAGAAGGCAACACCAAACCCCCCCAAAAAGAAGTCTTACATCTCCTACAACATTAGATAGGTTCCTTCTCAACTCCCTGCAGGAAGTGTGGCGGGACTAATGAATTAATGAGATATAATGAGACCATTTTGATGCTATTGCATTTAATGTGCATGTTATGGAGCATTTTTTGCAAAGACAGGTGGTGGGAGGGGGAATTTTGGAAGAAGCACAAACAGACAGATACTGTACATGAGATGTGACATAGTTCCCAGACCGGAGGGAGATTGTGTTTGCAACACTTTTCTAAAATAACTGCAAGCGCTGCAGAAATATTTGGTTGCCTTTAAGGTCTGCAAGCTCATGCAGAGACATGTGTGGCATAACTAAATAAAGCATGATTTAACATTGTTAAGAGAACCCTTGTGAGAGAGAATAACATGAGCCAGCATAAGGTGGTTTCTCAAGCTGAACCAAGCGGTGAGATAAACCCATCCCTGAAACCAGGTGAAGTCAGATCTATAAACAGGAATCCAGTGGGATTTTCTCAAGAATCCACTTTACACACTCTGTAATGTTGGGACAATAACACACAGCTTGGAGTTAAGGTGGGACATAGCTGAATCGCCGAATTGCTGAATACTCACTCACAGATTCAAGAAAAAAACCTGAACAAAAATGAATGTGCAATACAACTGATATTTCGAATCTAATAAATTCTAATGAGCGAGATCCTTCTTGGAATCGTGAGTCTCTCCCATTTACCGAGCCCTCCATTTAAAACCCGAAACAGCATTCAAGCAGATTTATTTAAAAATGCCTTTAAAGCTTTTGCATTACATTTTGCATGTTTTGTGCTAGGTGTATTCAGCGAAGCGGACAGAGCAGATAGGTGTGAAAGTGAACACAAAAAAACAATGCATCATACGTCAACTGGCTTGACACTATGTATATTGACTACATAGAAGAAAAGAAAAATTGTCAATCACCAACCAAATGTCAGACTTGACCTCACCTCGACAGATGTCGAACAAGCTTTTATCTCAGCTTTTATATCACATACATAAGAATGTATCAATTCACTTGACAGACCCACGGCCACACTCTCCCTCCAAGCCTTCTCTAAGGCTAAGCCATGCAAACTTGAAGAAGCTTTTTCACAAACTTCAAAAGGATTTCTTGCAGGCATTTCTAAAAGCATCCAGTACATAATTTACAGCACTGCAGGAACACCAATACTATTGGCATTACAGTTTTTTGTTCTAAACCCTTTTCTCTGCCATCCCAATCAAATACACTGTTCCCAGGACTTGATAGCCCCTATAACGGTCTTTGTCCAATCATTCATTAGCAACCATAACGAGGCACAGGAGGCCCGTCAAGCTTTTGTGTGTAGAAATCCCCTAAACCTAAAAACAATATTTGTCTAATATTTGCATGAACAATTCTCCAAATTGTAACAAGACCACAAACACTGCCGAGAGGTTAAGTTCTGTTACTCTCATTAGCCAAGGTGACAACAAGAACACAGCTAGCAGCTAAGATAGGCACCCATCTGTCACTTAAAACGTCCACGCCTTTAATCATGCAAAACTGAAGCCATGAAAGATCGACAAAACTACTTTGTTTGTTCCAAGTTGGGATGCTTTTGGCCATATTGGTTATGGAGATGCAGTAGTGGATTGGCCATATGGAGTACCGGGAGTTTTCCCGATGGGCCGCTTCACTTCTGGGCCGGTCGAGAATTTTATTTGTTGACATTTGTCACGTTAGTCCATCTTCTCTTAAAGTTGGCTACACACCTTCCACATTCTGACACCGCAGCCTCTGCATGGGTTGTACCATGCGAGGAAGCTCACCCCTCCCAAATAGAGTTGGTTCGGTCCACTATGGAACCAACCAACTCTATTTGGGAGGATGCGAGAAAGTTCTCCACTCCAAAATAGAGTTGGTTCGGTCCGTAGCCCGTCTTTTTCAAAAAGTTTTCTCAGATAGGCTACCGATAGCTGGGTCGGCCCGACCGCAACGATACGCGTCAGGGAGGATGGACGGGAGGAAGAGGGCAGGAGGGGCTGAAAAAGCCAGGTTGAAAAAAAGAAAGGCATTGGAGGAGGATGCTGCCAAATGTGCCAAGCTTACCGATTTATTCTCAAGAGGACAAACACAAGTGGCAACTGGTAAAGAGAGACAAAGGCCAATGTTGTAGCCTTGATTAACATCGTTGTAGCGTTGTCAACCTATTCCCAAGCAAAACATTAAATTGAATTAAAATATTAGCCTTTTTATAAATCACCCAAAATATGGCGATCCATAGACTTTGCAAATATATATATATATATATATATATATATATATATATATATATATATATTGAAGTATGCAGTAATATAACTCTTAATTTTTCTTTGTAGCTTCGGAGCAGCAGATAAGATGTGCCCATTTGTGTCCATTTAATACTCTCACAGTAAAACCTCCTCACAGATGATTATCCTGTCATTGGGTTATGCTTTTATACTGCTATAATGCTGATTATACGTTTATGTTGACTTTGTCCATCACACAGGTTGCATGTGAGAGAAGCTTCTCAACCTTAAAATGTGTGAAGAATATGCTACGAAGCTCATTGAGGCAGGACAACTTGGAGGCGTTCATGTTAATGTGCACAGAGAAGGAAATCCTCATGTCTATAAGCAACGACACAGTTATAGATACAGTGGCTAAAACCAGTGCACTGCTTAGGCGGTTACTGATGCTGTAGATGCTGTTGGTGCTATTCACAATGTAACTGTGTGCTGTACTGTGAGTTGAAATGTAAACATTAGTTCAATATGCCTCTTTGTTGAAGAGTGGGATACGTTTCAAATGTTTTATGTATTTATTTCTGCTTTTGTTAATTTATCAACCTATCCTGGTGGAATAGTGGAATATTTTTTGTTAACTTCTCATCTTAAGTGGATTATTATTGTTGTATTTAACCTTTACATTATTTGTTGGACCATGGTATTAATAAAAAAAAAAAACTACAGGATAGTAAGAGCTGAACTGTTGCTTCATTAAAACATGACCTGGTTTTTAGAGGAAATTCATTTTCTGGGGGAACAGTGAATAGCTGTTAGCCTCCTCACAAAACTAGCTTTGAAATTATACGTTTCCAATTTGTGTTTTAAAGATAAATTAGCCTTTCAGAAGAAGAAAACTGTCTCCACCGCTTATCATTAACCTGCTGTACTTTGAGACACGGCACAAAGCACCAAGCAGCCGTTTCCATGTGCTGTGGGTGGGTGTCAGGCCTTAATCAAATTGACATGGACGTGTCAGCCACGAAGCTCTTTCTCTTCACATCTTTCAGTCATTCACCACTACAGCTTTGTCAGGATTACAGTTGTTACCATCATTCCCCCAACCCGCCACCACTTCAGTTGTCATCCAAGCGCATTACAAGTGGAGAGGAGTGTATCCAGAAGAAGGCAAATGTGTGCTGCAGAAATAAACACTTTTAAGTGCTTTTTTCCCCCCACTCACTTTCAGTGTAAAACGTTTGAGACTAACTATGGTGTGACATGGGCTACTTCATACAGCCTCCACTTAATAAAGGTTCTGTCTCCCTTCATCTCCTCCAAATAAACAACTCCCTGACACATTTCCTCCTCTTCTGTCATTATTAATATGTAGATATTTAACACAGGCCACAACAGCCACAACTAATTTGAGCCTCCTCATTCTGACAGCACCTAATTACTAAACCTGGAGAGAATGCTAAAAGAAGGCTAAAAGCCTGAAAAGGGCAGCGGGATAAAACAAAGAAGAAAAAACACCTAAAAGAAGAAATCTGGCTGTGAATAAATTACATATAAAACCAGTCAGTGTAAAGGGCAAAGTGACTAAAGAATATAAAACACAAGCAGAAGATCTAAAGCGCTGCCATTTCTTAAAGCTGCAGCTGAGGAGCAAGACAGTACTCATAAAAAACGTTGCACTCTGCCCAGTACATTTAGAGAAATTATCAGTTCAACGTTAAGGTTTTTTGTGTTGTTGTTACAACGGGAAAGCTCTTAGAGTATCCAGGATGAAAAGGATTCATTGGGTCAAATTTGATAAATTTTCTTGCATAAGTGAACATTTTGGCATGTTGTTAGAGAAACAATGGGCAGAGGTTCACTAGTTTAATAAGGGTTTATCCTTGAAGGACCACAAATAACCACATCAAATTTCATGGAAATCCTATTGCCCCGTCTTAAAATATTGGTTGGATGGAAACGTTAAACGCATGTTGGAACTGGTAGAAAAGGGGGTGGGGTAATTAGGAATCATTCTCCGGGAACCAAGAAGAACTTTTCAAAACTCCAATATAATTTGGCTCCTTTTTGTTGAGTGTTTTGCTCTGTCCAAATGTTTTTAGCTACCAGTGCAAAAAGCAAGATATTGTTGCACCCTGCACAATATGCTGTTGATGACCTACTGTGAAAAAAAAACAAAAAAAAAAACACTCTTAAAGTAGACTCTGCAAGGCTTTCATTCATTTCCTCTCTTTTACAAACCCCACCCATTGCACTTCTCAGCTAAAGCAGATCATGGAAAGTATTTCTGAGTAATTTTAAGCAGGTCTGAACTAAAAATGCCTTTGCTCCTACCAATTAACTTCCTGCGGGCCCCGTCTGTCACGAGGTCAAATCCCCTGGTACATTATAATTAACAGTAATACAACGGAGCCCAAGCTATAATTTGGAGAAAGAAAATGTTTCAGATTAATGGATGACTGAGATTTCCTGAGCCAAAATGATCACAATTATTATTATGAAAAAGTGACAACAACATGCGTTCTTTAAAGTGATATTTCAGCTATTGACCTCAAAACTAATGCAATTCATCCAAAGATATGTATGCAGTCAGTCTGTATGAGTGTACACATTTAGCTTAACTAAGCTATGATCTAACTAACCCAAATGTGGCTGTGGTGGCAACTCACTCACTGGGGATGTCTTCTTTTAAACTACAGAAAAGATCCCCCACAAAACATTCATCACGAGAGACAATCTTTTGAAGCAGCTGTTTCTTAAGACCAAACTGAATAGAAATCACACCATCATATGTAAACCACTTGAACTGAAGCTTCAGGGACTGCAAAGTGCTGTTGAAGTAAGAACAACTTAATGCTGCTCTCATTTGTGAATTGAGTCCTTGAAAAGGGTCAATGCAACAGCAATTGGACAAATGTTGCAGGATAACAGCAGTGTATTTTTACCTTTTTCCTTTTAGATGGCTATCATGCCTGTGAAGAGACGAACCCCACCACCCTTCAAATTTGCAACAGCCAGGAGCTACTCATTGGTTTGACTATAGCTTTTTTTTTATCGTTTGTTAAAATCCTTCTCCATTGGTTTACCTGCATGGGTACAACTGGTAACAGAGAGTGTGTTTCAATAATACAAGTTATATCCTGTGCAGAAGAGGAATACTCTACTAGCAGCAATGCCACCGTCGCTAGGCACTGACCAAGTGGCTGTATTTGATGAGTTGGGAGTGAGAACGTGTTGGTTTTATGGAGACTTGCCACATTAAGCGTGACCAACATTCGTTGGTTCTCTTTTTTTTGCCCAAAACTCATGTTACTATGGTACTGTTTGAGTTTGATTTCCAAGAAGCAAACTCAAGTTTGTAAAACTCCTAGTTAAATGGAGACATATCTTGCGAGGTGCTGACTGAAAGTCTCCATTACCATTTTCATGCCAGCATGGCTTGGTTCTTGTATATTGTATATTGTTCTCAGTATATTTCATATATTCGCTTTGTATGCTCAAACGGACATTGGGAGTGAAATTGCCAGTCGGCACCCTAATTAGCTAATGAGGCCAAATTGCTGCCCCCATCCTCTTTTCTTTGTTTGACCCTGAGGTGGCCCTGCATCTCACAGAGCTGATAATCACTGCAGAGCTACAGAACACTCCTCAGCATACTAATGGTAAAAAAAGAAAAATAAGCCATGCACAGCAGCAGTCAGTTTAGATCATCTGAACCAAGGTCTTGTTTCTTTTACAGAGCTCTTTCCACAAACATAATTCTACACCTCAGAGGAAACAATCAGTATGTGCAACTAAGATTTCATCTCTTCCAATCGCATTCTATTCGGCTTTAAACTAATTATTTTCTTCGCTTTGCTTGCAGTGGATCTGATGTTTGCACCAATGGGGGAATTTTGAAAAAACCCTCAGCCAACCCAGTGCATAGGACATATTACTGTATGAATCCCTGCTATTCTGTCAGCTCTTTCCAATGGAGAGGGCTCCAAGGTTGACCTGTTTACGAGGCACCTCTTCGCCTTGGATGTAAGGTCCTTTTGTAATTATTGCCATATTCACAACATTTTAACCCCCCCCCCCCAACCGTTTATGCAACAATGCAGGTGTCCCTTATATGACTATGTTATGTCTCAGAGTGTCAAGAGAGATTTTCAAGAAGGAACCTGGGGGGGCCGGCGTTCTCTCTCCGGTCTCTCCAGTTTACAATCTGGCCACGCTCCACGTCAGATCTTTGGGTGGTGGGGATATTAAGGGTGTCGGTAGTGGTGAGAAGCCTTTTTGTTCAACCATACTTTCTCCTGTTTTCTGGTAGGGAGATAGGAATGACACCTGTACTTGCTTTTGTTTCTTTGTGTGGACTAGGGAAGTTAGGTTACGGTCAAATATTGTTTTGTTGTATTGGATCAGGCTCACCCTGAAGATAATTTAAGTTATAACTTCACAATAAATACTAATATTGTGGACTGTAACACTGCAGCATTGGTCTTATTTGGGAGAAGGGGAGACCCGTCGTTATGTTGTGCTCAGGTTTCTCCTATGCCGTGCGCAACACTATATTGTCAGATGGATGGTATTGTGACCCCTGAAGGTCTGGGGCTGCAGGACAGTTGGGTGCTTTACCCAAGTTATAATACAGCCTTGCTCATAACCAGAGACTAGTCAATATTATTGATCTACCATTTGCTTTCATTACTTTGGATTTTGATGTGAATTCCTTAAAGCTGCATTCATTGATTGCTTGACTGTTGGGGCAGACAAACTCTCAAGGGAGGAAATCAAACAGAGTTGTACTAAGTTTTGTGTCCAACTGACTTATATAATTCCAATATTTACTCTCTGTTTTAGCTCTGCACAAGCAAAATGTGAGCAAAAAGAGGGTTTAAATGCTCCGAAGGGGAACTGCAGACCTACAGTTGGTGCTTACTATAAGTAACCCTGATCATATTGCATATAGTCCTTTACGGCCTTGTTGCAATTAGCGGAGCTGTAATAGCATAACATTCCATATGATAACCTTTGTGTCCTCCATATAATAGGTGATACAAGATAATCCAAAACCGATTTCATTTAAAACTCCTGACTGGCTCACATCAAGCTTCCCGAAAGTGTCTGAGGAGCTGCCGTTGTGTTATCCTTCATGGCCCAGCAGCCTCATCTGAATTGTTGACAGTGGCTAAATGACCCGAGAGGCATTTTTGGCAGCGAGTGGTTTAGATAAACTTCCTGAAATGGAGTCAGTCGGGGCTTCGCCTCCAATCACCTCAGTGAGCCCCATCGCTCCAGGGTCGATTGGCTATCGCCGTTTACTTTTTCAAAATGTCATTCCGCAGATGCACATCACACTTGTACGTTTGCACATGACAGTGGACAGATGTACAAATCTGGATTACATTTTCGAACGGCAATCTTAAAACTAGATATGGTGAATATGCTATTATGAATCCCATTCAAGTGGATCTGTCGTAACCACAAATAGGAGAATCCAAGACTTTCCATGCAAAACAACTGCTGAACTTAAATTAACCTAGGAAACACCTATTCTGCCCCTCTGCCAGAGGAGGACAATATATGCCATACATCATGAAAGGTGCGAGGGGAGAAATGTATCTATATGATAGTGTTTTTCAGAGGGGGAGCTGACCTGAACTATTAGATATTTGACCATTACCATCCACACATTGATGAAGTGACTCCTGTAATTGGGGTCATCCCTTTTGGGGGGATTACTTTTTTTCTAATTGTATATCTTTGCTGCCTGATAACAAGCTTGCTGTAGCAAGAGACATGTGAGTGGGATGAGGATTAGGTGAGTATTAATGGTGCCGTAATAGGTAGAAACACTGGGTCAACACATTTTCTTTGGTAAAATTGTAAAGTTGCTTTGTGTAAAAGCTCTATTTGTATTGGTAACAACTTCAATTTGGACATATCCTACAAGACCTCGTACCCTGATGTAGACCCTGATTTTATGGTCCCTGTGTAGTGTTTCTGAGCTCCAGAATCTCCTAAGAAAACCTCTCATTTTACTGCAGCAGGGTCTGCCAATCCACCCGGTGCAGTCTTGGTTAAAATTTTCTAGTATCTCTCTTCCCTCCAGCGGGCCCAGCAATACAGTCTGGGTCTCAAGCAGCAGGGTGACGGTGTTGGCTCCCAGCAAGGGCCGATGGAGGAGTGAAATAGCCAATCTCCTCTCTGATCATCCTGTTTGCTTATGCAAGTCATATAAAGGCATCACTTTTAAATTAAATACCGTTTCAAAAGCAGTCAAAAGTTCCTGGGACTTTAATGACCTAGTTGGGTTCACAACTTCAGTTCTGATATGTTCAGCCATTCCAATGGTCTGGCATTGCAGACCGTAATATCTTGTTGAAAGTTGACTGAGATAACTCCTAAAATTAAATACTTTGATCGTAATGACAAACATTCAGTTAACTGCTAGTAGTTGCTACAGCAATGTCTATCTTGACCGAATATGATACACCACTTGGCAAGCAAGGGAATCTGTTCTCTTTAGTTCATGTAAAATAGTTCATATTACAGGCAGGTAGGCCATCACATCTGTTGTCCCTGTCCTTAACAAACAAACAATATGTTATTTGCAACACAAAGTAATGTAGTTCATAGGAAGTGATCTCAATTAAGAAAAAAACAATAACCCTGGTGTGAGAAAAAGTCTTAACGTGTTCTCACTTGTTACGGATAATTATACAGAGGTATTGCAATTAATCCGACATTGACATGTGGGTGTTTAAATATGCTAAACATAGCACTTTTAAAGTAAACTGTGGGTGACTAGTATGTGTGTGCATTGAGTAGTGTCAGGGGCCGATCACACCAGACACGACTCTCAAAAACGCGTTGCTAGCAAAACCATTGTTTTCCTATGGTACGGCGCCTTTCATGCGCGCCTTTTAAATGCAGCGCTTCGCGTTTTTTTAGGCACGCATGAAAGTTAAAATATTCTCAACTTTTAAGCGCAAGGCGCGGAGTCGCACAGCTCATCAATGTCCCCCGGTTGCGCACGCAGGCCGGCTCCACAGTTTTTGCCAAGACGTTTTTGAAGCGGCTGCACTTTTAAAAGTCACATCTGGTGTGATCGGCCCCTTAGCCTGTAGTGGTGGAGGAGAAGGGAGGATAATATGTCGTATGTGTCCAATAGACAGGCACCCTCAGCCTACAGTATATAGCCGACTGACTCAAACTGAGCCAACAGTAAGGATTGGATATAGCAGGATCCATGAACAGAGTCTAACCTTAAATCCAATTGAATCTTTTGCAATGGCTTTACAGCCTCCAGCCAGTTCTGTCCTTATTCCTCAAACCATCCCTCACAGGACCGGAGACACTCCCTTCTTGGTAAGCACTTTCAGTATCATCCCCACACCGGCATAAATGCTTACAAAAGAGACACTCGTTCACATAGCAGTGAATGATTTAAAAAGGAGCCAGAGCAGATATTAAGAAACAGAAACCCTAACCACTGGGATGTGATTCTGGATTTATAATTGATGGGTATTTCACACTGGTGGCTTGAGATGGAATAAAACTCTTTTACATAATTGAGAATGCCTTTTAAATGCATTCCTCTCGAGCCTTTCCATTCGTCCAAGCACTGCTGGCAGTGATGGAAGCTCCAGCTGACAGCTCCTCCACAAACAAAAGGATATTCATCTTTAAGGGTTTACATCACATGGGTATGTTGGAGAGTCGGCTACTGAACTTCCTTGTGACCTTTCCTGAACCCTTTGCTGTCCATCACCCGGCAGAGCGATGATACCGATCCCCTGTAAGAAGACTTTTCTCTTCTGGCAACGGCGACACTGTCTATCACTTACGCACAGCTGCAACTTGGATATCCTTCAGCTGCAACAGGGGGACTGTAATCCAGCTCTCCACTTGGGCTGAGCTCCCACAGCGTATTTGTAATCTCAATCAAAGACAACAGCCACCTTGTATGACAATAGACAGTGGCTGCTGCTGCTGCTGCAGACAGACAGACAGATTCAGGAACGGGCTAGAAATCATTCACTGAGGACGTTAGTGAAACAACAATCTATCGGTGTATCTGGTCACACTGTAGAGGGTGCGGTAAAGGGTTAATGTTTGGACAACAAATAAAAAAACAATGACCGCTGGCAAACCGGACGACACCGTGGAAGCGACCTGTCATTCATAAACTATCTACACCCGAAAAAAATACCCTGCTTCATCGTCTATTTTACTTTAATAGGACAACAATTTACTAAATGCTGAATTGAAGATTGTGCATGCTGCTGCATGCAGATTCAGAAACAAGCTATACATTATTTATTCATAACATAAGTGAAAAATTAAATTGGATACACTAACGTCTGTGGTCACATTATAATTAAAGAATGTATTAATATTGCAGCAACAATCAATTTCATTTTAGACAATTACTGTTAGAACTTTTAACCCCACGCACCCTATTGATGCATCACAACCCAAAACCACACAATGTGACAGTAAAGAAGTTAGTCTGACTCAGCTGTGGGTCACTCTGCCCCGTCTATTTTGCAGGTTTAATGAAATACAAACAAGCCAGAGAGTTTTTCCCACCTATAGCAGAACAATATGTGGAGCTTGACCTTTCTGTAGCACTGACACAGTGCTGGAGACAAATCTGGCTCTGCAAGGCTAGTTTTAAGTCACACCTGAAGACAGACATCACACACAATCTGCTTTAATCGCAGCAATTTATTATATCTTATAATACCAGTTTCTCTCATGCGGTTTGAGGATGCATGTCCATGATTCTGTTCAGAATTCAAATGAAAACCTTCTGGTTATTTGTCATTAGCCAATTCAGACCTTTTTATTTGAGATCAGGAGTAATGCAGTTGAGTGTTGTCTGTAAAGATTGTATAGAAAATGTAAACAGACTTGAATTAATACAGTGCTTTTCTAGTCTTGCGCTTTGAAGTTACATGTCGACACTCACACACATTCATACACTGATGGCGGAGGCTGCCATACAAGGTGCCACTAATGTTCATTCACACGCTTCAGTATATTGTGAATGCTGTTCAAGGACACTTCCAGATGAAGACTGGAGGAGCTGGGGATCGAGGAAAAAGAAAAGAAAAAGAAATCAAGACAAAATAAATGTGGCTCAGGTGTATAGCCCACAGCTAACTCATTGAATTCATGGTCACAGATTACAATTCTTGTGTGAATTTCCAAAAGCATGATAGCAATAGTTGGGCTGAAACCAAATATACCGATTGCAAATAGAAACAAAACAGATGGACACGTATGGAACGTTGTGTTCCACCTGCATATTGGTATTAAATAGAACTTTAGAAATATAAGTTTCTCGTTGCTGCTTTAAAGCAATCCTTAAATGACTTGAAGTTACAGAACAATCTTTCAAAACTGTGGCAAACACCCCACATGAATAAGTCACACATTGCTTCAACTCTGAATAATCTCTCATTGCTTTTCACGCAAAATCCCATTTTTGCAAACCTGTGAAGGGCCTCCATCATCTTTGCATCCATTTATGCATGTGACCAGTGTGTAAATCCTCACAAGCAAAATGCTAAATCCGAGCCTAATGTGCAAGAAAATGCAAATGTGATTTGTGGGGATTGAAGATCATTTCCTTACAGCTTAAAAGCACACACAAAAAAGAGACAAGAGACATGTAGTGAATCTCAAAAGGTGCACAATCAGCTCTAAAAAGTACAGTATATAGACATTTTCAGAAACAGAGCTGAGTTTGGTGAGAGGAGAGTATTTCAGTCATCAAGATAAATTACCTCTGAAATACTTTTAAAATGATGTCGCTCACGGCACTGAGTGCCGATCTCATGGCTAGTCATCAAGTGCCACTTCCCGCAGTAAAACAAATCGCGTGACCTCAATGCATCACTTTAGCATCCACGTTGACTGTGCACAATACTTTGTATCACTTCATTGAAAAGTGTATCCCTCATTGAAGGTCTTGAATTGGCCCGCTGAATACAGTAGTATGATGAACTTAAGCGTGTTACGCCATTGACAACTGAACTGAATGGAGCTCCATCAAGAGCATTAGCGCCGTGTCAACTTCATTAGCCATGCGGCTGAACTTAACTTTTGTATAATCAGTGCAGCCGCAGCACTTTATTCCAGTCATTATTATCCAAAGTCATTCTCCGAGAATGCCTCGGCCTTTAAAATAAACTCAGCTCGCACCGACGACACAGGAGGAGAAGTGGAACATGTATTCACCATGAAATATATGCTAATTAATTTATGACAGTGGTTAAAGCGCATTAGGCGCATATTTCCTCGTTCTCAACCCCCCAAAATCATTCCACCCCCACTGTCACCCAATACATTTGTCTGGTTCATACATGATTCTGGACACTGCGAATGCAAAACTCCTACAGTTGGGTGTAGAATGTGGTGTTTGAACTTTGGTGGACGGCTGCTGGGCATTATAAACAGGCTGAAAGACAGGACGGACTGAATAGATGGTTTGTCTGCGTGTCTGGTGAGGAAAAATTGTGATCTGCAAGTTATCTGGCAAGTCTGAGATATGGAGGGAGTCGGTGTGAATCCCCACGTTCAATCTAAAGAGATTTCGCTCTGACAGATTCCATTTTAATTGGATTTCTCTGTCCAATTCTTTCTGGAATAAATCTTCCTCAAAAGGACACCTGATCTGACACTTGTCATCGTCAACAAAGGCCAGAGAACCATCGATTAAATAGTTGATAGCTCTCGCCTTTTCTCAAAATGCAGTTTCCTGTGGCTTGCTTGGATTCTAATGCAGAAGGGAATGGCTTCTTTTTGCCCTTTTCATTCTGATGATGGTGGAACTTTCCAATAAGTTCTCACATATAATTAGAGAAAGGTGTTACTTGATCAAAATAAAAAATAAAAAACAGTATTGTCATAAGATTTAATTAATATGCCTCTGAGCAAGGATAGTGTCCAGAGTGTCCACAAATTATAGCAGTCCCTATAGAAGGCTTTAGGATTGGCCAGATTAATACACCACAAATCCACAAAACCACAAATACACACAAACACTATCAGCTGTTATCAATGCGTCTTAAAAAAATTGAGCAACACAAGTTCAAATGAAGGTTGCGTTCCAGAATGGGAGTGGCCCGAGCAAGAGGGACGAATGGGCCATCGACCCGATGTGGTGGCATAAAACTTTAAAGGTGTTTAGATGAGATCAAAATGAATGCCAAGTTTGAAGACGGGTATGCCCACGCGCTCACACTTGACACCTCTGGTCTGATTTGGCGTAGGGGCTGGTGTGATCCTATTGCAAGATGGTCTGTAATTCTCGGATATGGACTGAAAGTAAGTTAATATTAAGCTTTCTGCTGAAATAGCAGCACATGCAAGACCACCTCATGAATCAGCACAAGTGTGTTAATGTGTCTCTTTTTATATGGCGTCTGAGCAGATTTATGGACCGTTGTCCAACATAAAGAATGTACCACTACTATTGATATCACTACTAACCCATCAGTGAGTTAACGTAGATGGATATTTGACATTCCAAATGTACAAACTGATTTCATCAAACTGGCAAAAAGCATTCAAGTTCCAAGGTGTTGATGAGGAGGTGAGCCGACTTTGTCATTTGATGCATTCAGAGCATTTTACGGAAAAATTAAACGAGAAGCGACTGCCTCCATCCTTTTTTTCCTGAAATGAACAGTCTTCACCGGAGTAAGTTGCCTAACGTCACTAAAAAAAAAGGGAGGAAAATGATTGATGTGATGCGTTAGTCCCCCACCTGAGTTAATTACTGTGTTTAGTAATAATGGCTCCATTCTCCAGTCAAAAGGCTAGAGAGGTAGCAGTGAGCGCTTCACACCTGTTGCCGAACGTAACAATTAGAGACAATGGATGAGGAATAACAGTATTTAACAAAATGTGAACGTCTACTTCGTATTTGCATTGCAGTTCCAAATAAGCAATATGGGAAGGCAGAGAGGTTTCATTTATAACAGTTACGACTATTCCTGCAGACATTTTGATGACATGCATCAATGGCTCAACCCAAGCTGCATAACTCCGGGGAGGTTTACGTCATCGAAGGAGTCGAATCTGGAGCCGAACAACAACAACGATGAAAAAAGCAGCGTGTCCTTGTCTGGTGTAATATGTTGACACAGCCATCTGCCTCGAGAAACAGGTGACTGTAACCTTGACTGGAGGCTGCGGACGCTCCACTGTCAAGTCATATACTATAAGGTGAAGCAGACAAGCATGACATTCCGGCTTATTGATGCTAATGAACAAATCGGATCAAGAGAAAAAAAGAGAAACCCTGAACACTTGAACCCATATTTCCAAGGATTCAAGAGGACGGAGAACGCCAGCTAAGCTAAACAGTTACTGCGGTTAAACTTGTTTTTTCAATGAAACTTTAGTCATCCGATCAGTTGGCCTGCATGCCGACGTGGCCTGCCCCTCCCCCCCCCCAACACACACACACTTTAGTTCTTCTCCCGAGAAAAGCAAAGGTATGAGAGGAGGAAAACCGGGGCTCCAGCACAGCTGAGACCCGCTGTCAGAATCGTTTTGAGTTACTGCTGTTGAAAATCTAACAGTTCCTGATTTTGCTGCTTTAAAATAATTGCTTTGCATATTAATATAACAGCAGACTTCAATGGTGGAGGATTGGCAGGAGCTGAGCTGTGTTTATCCACCGTTTTAAATCACTATCTAATCAGGCAGGTCGGATTGAAGTGTCGAGTGTGGACCCACATATGCAGACACAGCTTACTTCCAATCACCAAAATCATGCAAAAGAATGCAACCACGTTGCCCGTGTGAGTCAGAGAACAAATAAACAGACAGGGAGGGGGATTTGTAGACAGCAATTGAAATGAGATACCTGCACCATCTCTCTATCCCACCCTATCTCATTTTCGCTGCAAGTATCCCATGGTGAAATTCATCTGCAATCTTTCAGTGGATGGTTTCATCCTAATGACACACTTGGCATACTGATGATTACCATCTGCATCCTTCTGCATCCAACAGAGGGGATGTGCTGCTAACAAATACATTATTTAACCTTCTGAATGGGTCGAAAGTGATTGGTAAAAATAACATGTCTCTGTGGTCCAGCTGGATGCTGAGGCACTCTATTATAGCATTTTCACTCCTCGTATTGTTAAATAATGTATGTACATAAGGCAGCAGGGAGGGAAGACAGAGCCATGGCCCAGAAAAGAGAACAGAGGAAAGAGTAGCATAGGAATAGACAGAGAGAAGAGGAAGATAATTGGTGACTGAACCCCCTCCCACCCCCACCAAAAAAAAAACACCTTGTCCTTGAAAAATGAGAACAAGCAGCCAGAAGTAGGCCATTGTTAGTTCCCAAGTGAAAAAGTGCACATGGTGGTTCTGACTAATATCTTGGGATGGCTACTTATATGGATCAACCATTATTTTGCTGCTGAGTATCATTAGTATCTGCTTTTGTCAAATTGAGACATCAATAATTTTACCTCATTGTTTTATTCCTTTTCTTGCCAGAAATACCATTTATTCTAAAACTTGAGGCTCTCAGTTTATACCAGGGAGCCTGGGACACCAACTTTGGTGCATCTGCATAAAATATTAGTATAGAAATACCAATGAGCGTTGATACAATCCACAGCCAACATCTTGCAGCAAGTGAAGCACTGAAGAAACATTTTAAAAGAGGAGTGACATCCTTTGCCCCTAGAGCCAACTGTGCTGCTGCTGCTGCTGTCTGCCTCATCTCCTCAGTCTGCTGTTTGCAGCCTACAGTGCCAGCCCTGGCTGACTCCCTTGACCACTGTTATCAACAAAGCAGCAAGCAACATGCTATCTGGCTGCTCATCCTCATGGGGAGATTCCAATAAATGTAACAGTTAGTATGCAGCATGCCTTCAGGGGATAGAGACTTTTTGAAATTCCTTCGACTATTTTTAACTACCATCCTCTCCAGCGTTTTCAGCAAAATACCAAAGCAGCGTTTCTGAAAAATGCAGCACATGGCAGTGAAAGGAAAATATGTATTTTCATATGTTTATACTCTCGGATGATGTACAAGAATGTACAATTGCTTCTTAATACCCTTTAGTCAGTATGCCAGAGCGCTTCCATGGCCTAAAAGTATTGCTTCTTCCCAGTTGGTTAAAGTTGTTTTTCAGCTCGGATCATTTCTACAGGGGTAAACAGTATGGCTTCCACTCCCGCTGGCCTGAAAATCACCATCTTCTGCTCCAACTGTGAGAAACTGCTATCATCCTGTCCTGTGAAGTCATGTAGACTCTTTTTTTTTAAATCATACAGATATTCACACATTCTGCATTGGTTGACATGCCTATAATGCCCTTCAGAATAAGTGGTATTAGAAGAACTCAAGAACTTCAGGATAATACTGGAAACTACTGGGGAGGCTAAATATCTGACTACCATTTGGCAGCAAAATTATGGATAATTCAGGCTTTGAATGTTCAGCGTTTAGGTTACATTGAAAAGGTTGACAGTGCTTAAAGCACGAGACAAGATGAGTTTACTTTATTCAAATTGAACCAAAACCACAATCTTTCCCAAACCCATAACCTATGTATGAGTATCTTTTTTTATGCTCACATTGAGTGGAATCTCAGTGAGGTCTGGACAGCATGTGGGCACAGTCCGGACCATTTATCAAACTTAGATCCCGCATCATCTCCTCCCCACATGAGTTCCTCTCCCGAGGAAAACAAAGGGAAGAGAGGAGGTAAAGCCCGGCTGAGGCACAGCTGAGTCCTGCTGTCTGAGTCGTGTTCAATTGAAAATCAACATTTCCTGATTTTACAGTTTCAAAATTTGATTGATTTAATGATTTTACTGTTTCAAAGTAAAAGGTTTTAAATAACCACAAAACAAGGGACGTTTATTGTGAAGAAGGTTTCGGAAAGAGACTGAAATAGAAAAATGTTACCTTTTGTGCTCAGAAGTAACTATAACTGAGTTAATGTTTAAACCAAGGACAAAAGACAAAATGGCATATTGTTACCCATATTCAAAAACATTGAGTAAAAGCTAAGGAAATGAGAACACACATAAAAAAGGTTTCTCACAGCAAGAGACAAGTTAATTCAATGTTGCACTGCTTGCAAAAGACTTGCTAAATATGTCATGTGAAGTAAAAAAGGAGACAGACAAAAAAAACAGCGTTTGGAACCAAACGCTTTCAATTTCTCAGCCAGTGTGCCGCATTTCTGTGGTTGCCTGTGGGTTGTGCGTTGAAGTATTTTCTTTGGGGTTTATATTCGTGTGAATGTTTACGGACACGTGTTTGCACACAATGCATGCCGTGTATGCGACTGTGTGTATTGAGTCTAAGGATTTATATGTTGGCGAACTGCCTTGCCCGTGATAATGGTGACCAGTGCGTGGCCCCCAGTTTTGTCATGGTAAATAGACACTTTTGGTAGTGTGCTTTACCCAGAGCATCAATTGTCTCCCTCTGGCCGCAGAAACAAAGGGAGGCTCCCACGGGTCCAGATGTACATTGTAAAAGCAGCCAGGATTTGAGAGGGGGAGGTTCAATGTAAGCACAATCTGGAGTTCAATTTAACCAGAGAACATTTCATCCACATCTTGTGTCCTTTTGCTCTCCCTCACTGCGTTTGTTCTCTATCGGCAACTACCCAGTTACAACAATGTCTTAACGCCAGAGCACATTTGTAGGTGGTTTTACAGAACTCAGTGGGTCATGGATGTGAGGTGGTGTGCCAAAGTGGTTCTTCCAGCCTTGCATCGCAGTCAGGGCAAAATACATTCACAATGTCTTTATTCTCTGTTTGTCATCTCTGTGTCTTGTTTAGATTGCTAGATTTGATTGTTTCTGTCTCTACCATGTAAAGTGCTTTACAAATACAATATATGATTCTTATGATTATTAGTATTTAAATTGCAAAGCAACAACACTTTACACTGAAAGTTGGATATACTGTATCGGCTCTTTAGGGTGGGTTTCAGCTCTGACAGCCTAGGTGACCCATTTAACGTTTTAACTCCACAATTGTATTCCATGTACGTGAGTACACATTTAATGGCGTTATTGGATCGCTGCAAAACCTTTATTAAAATAAAGCAAAAACAAGTTCTCACAACTAACAAAATAAGCCAGTGCCGTCCAACATTACTAATAAGACCGTTTCATAGGAACATTTCCTGTAGCATCTCCTCCCTCAGAGAAAGATGAAGTTTGGTGACCCCAGAGGTAATTCTGCTGACCTTTGTTCTACATTACATTTTTAATTTGTCTCTAATTTATTCTAGTTTTGACTTTTCCATCTAATTTCAGTGGAGCTCTAGTTGGGGTGCAGAGTTTGTTTGCTAGTTTGAATTCAGTTCCACGTTTTCAGAATTTTATTTTTACATATTGTATTTAGTTTTACATTAGTTATGGTTTTAATAGGACCAGGTTGCTAAGATGTCTCAGAACTATGAAGCGACATATAAACAGTATTCATAGGTGGATAACTGTGTTGCACTATGTTTAAATATTTTGATCGGGAAATCAACTTGAGTACTCTTTCACTGCCGCACTCAGAAGAAAACTTGAGCTAGCTTGTCAAGCTATTGCATTGTAATGCCATTTACCTGAATGTCAAGTCTGTATAATTTTTCAGGGCTCATTTGAGTTTCAGTTTCAGTTTTCCTGAACAATGATGACCCATCTCTGTGGATAATGTTTTGGTTCAATTTATGTCATTAAAACTAGGTTGGGGAAAAATGTGTATCGATCAGCAACTTAGTAACCTTGTGAACATTTCAGCTATAACCACAGTTTCCCTCGCTCTGTCTGTCAGAGATCAGAAGTCCACGATGACATCAGCATCATGGAGAATAATCTGGCTGTGACCTGTTGGCACGCCGATACACATCTTACTAAGTAACACTTCCTCATTCTGTGAAGAAAACAGAAGTGCCGATATTATATTAGCTTCAGTTTCTAGCGGTTTTCTATTTTCTGAGGGCATCTAAATTTACCCCAGCTCTCTGCTTATGTGGAGCGCGGCCCAATTCCCAAAGCCATTTATTTTGACTGCGACCGCTGTCAGGAATTAATCTGTGTTATAGTGGTTTCTATGGCAACCTCCTACACCAAATATACATGTATGCACATGAAACAAAGGGACAGGTTTTTTTTTTAATGGTCTTAAAACGTTTACTCCCTCCAGACATGAATATGCCCTGCCATATACACCCACTATTGACAGGGTTTACGTTTCAAAGAGACGGGATGAGAAGAAACTTAAAAACCATCAAAACACACTTTGATAGACTTAAGCAGTTTGGTTTGTTATTTAGGAGGCTGCTTTTTTTGTTGCATGGTTTTCTTTGGTCTCGTCCCCAAGAAACCGAGCCAAAGTTTCCTCTTTGATAGGCACAAAAAAGAAAGAAAAAGAGCATGGCTTCATTTGCTCTAAGCTATCCAGGCTTTCGATAGCTGGTAGAGAAACATTATGAGGATGGATACAGAATGCGTGCACCGTGGTCGCTCTGACAAATCAGCTAATCCATTTAAGGGGGTCATACATTCTAATAAACTCAAAAGTAAGAGTTACTGCTAATACGTGGTGCGTGCTAAAGTCGCTCAGACACGGCGTGCACTTCTAGGACATTTGGAAATGGAGGGCCTGGTGGAGGCGGGGTTTTAGTAGTAACACAATGGTTGTGCTGACTGAGTCAACAGTACAACGGATTGAGATACTTTTCATCAAAGTCAGATCATACGACCAGGAAACAAATCAGTACGTCCCATTATCACCCATAACTCTCTCTAACTTATAGCCCTCAACTTAGCCAACGTCGCAGTTCTAGTTGATATCTTGATTGGAGTTGGCCAAACTGCCTTTTTATAACATGTTTGTAAAAATGTTGCCGTGTTCTGAGATTACAAAAACACAATAGACCTCATGCAGGAACATTTTTATACTCATACCTTATTATTCTCTATTTTAGTTTGTGTAAAGTGGGCCATGTCAGATTGAGCAAACGCTAACTTCAGATAACTGTGTAGCGTACCAATTATGAATGTCACCTGTAAAGTAATTTGTTATTTTGCAGTTTGAAATGTTCCTATTGATATTGTCGCCTTATTCACAAACATCAATAGACAATTTTAATGAAAGGTGAAATTGAATCTGAATTGTTTATTTGCCAAGTACATTGCACATAAAAGGAGGTCAGATTAATAATGCTAGAATTATGTCTAAAATGTCCTCAAATGAATACAATGTACAATCTATGAGTGAAAAACTTTGGCTTGGATAACAGTAAACAAATTCCACATGACTTCTATAACAGATCAGGACCACACCTAAACTGTGCTTATTCCTAAGAGAAAAGTCAAAATATGAGAATATTGATGAATGCAGAAAGTTTTCCTGAATCACTGACACACGCCACTTGCGAACCAGTCTGTTGGTACGAGTGGTTCTTGTATGAGGCCCATTACTAGAATGTGTAAACTTCCTATTATGTGCAAGTAGTGTAATGAGAGGGAAAATATCAGGTTCAGAAAAGCCATTGGATATTATTGATTACTGTCAGAGAAAATGCAATATGGTGCATCCTTAACACTTCAAATAAAATATTGCGGTCTTAACTGGAAATTCTCTGGATATTATTCTGTATTCAAAACTTAACGTGATAAATCCTTGTCCTTGTCCTCAGCCTAGTCTCTTTGGTACACTTGCCTTTTTTATCTTTAGAGAAGGGAACATTCATTTTTTCCGAGACAGTCGCAGTCCTTTGAGAACATCTGAACACACATCAACAGAAGCGCAGAGTTTTATCCGTCGTCTACAGTCATTTGAAGTTTTTGCCATCTTAAAAAGAGCTTGCCAGTTTCTCTTGCGAAAAACTGAATAGAACTTTGCAGAGCGGGGGGGGGGGGGGGTCCTCCAAACAACATAGGAACACTTACTTAAAATAAATGAATACATGTGTAAATCATGTGATTTTTTTTTTTTTTACCAAATAACAGAATGAACCATCAAC
>NC_136590.1:27885791-28013291 GCF_910589615.1 Taurulus bubalis | reverse complement strand
AGAGCCTTCCTGCTTTATATCCCCCTCATTCATGTCACTGGGGGAGACAACGTGCCTCCCTCACATGTGCTTCCTTGCTGCTTCCAAATACATTTCACATACAGGCAATGCATTTTTGATAGCGTAGCCTGGAGAAATAAATACGATATATGCAAAAAGAAGAAACCATTTCTTACAGCGATACATTTCGTTTTTGACTACATTGTCATGTCGTACCAATTGCATCTATTGTGTTAACATGCTCATAGCCGTGTCTATAAATGGGATTTTTTGCGATTTATTTTAAACAGACGATGAACATAGTGTATATGATTTAGCTGGGAAAAGTAACTGAGCCCATCAAAGTCAACATGGGGAAAAATAACTTATGTTTTAAAGTCACTGGATTCTTCCCCATTTTCCGTAATCTGTCTGTTTATCCTTTGCCGGTCAGGAGGTTATCCCAGATCATATTGTGTGATGCACTTTCTACGGGACGAAGGGACTGTTCTGGTGATGTGAAGTCTGGTTGCATGAGGTACCTATCCAGAGTCAGGGTATTACCAACAGAGAAGCTGCAAAACATCTTTTAGCAACCTTAAAGACACCTTTAAATGAGATTAAAAGGGAATATGTTATGCTTTCCAATGACTTATGTGCCTGCCAAAAGAGATTGTCAGGGAAACATAACATGGGTCATTATATGAGCAACTTGCCATGCAAGAAACAACCGACACAAAGTACCTTAGTTAAGGCTGGGTCCCTTGAAAGTCTCCAGTTGTGTCCTTACCAGAGATTCTCCAACTCAAACTGACGGGATGATCATCATTCTTCCCAAAAATATTTCTTCAATTGGTGATCTAATAATGGCGGAGGGGAGCGCTATAAGACGTCATAATAAGACGTCATTATATGACAATTATAAAATCTCTCTCAAACTGTGAAGGCTATAGCCAGGATTCACATAATTGTCCTACTCATCAAGTAATCCCTGATCACTCCTGTTCCTCGTGAAAGCATCCACATTTGGTATGCTTCTTTAGCGTCCTTTGTCGTGCATCTACATTTGTTGGAAGGAATACGCAACATAATAGGAGGACGGAAATAATGCCTCCTGCTCAGCTGTAACCGAGGTGGTATTTACCAGCTGCAGTATAAGCTTTACAATATAAAGCTGTTATGCATAATGATGTTGTCACCCCGTGCTAATGCCTTGTTTGCGTCGCCAGCGTTTTCAGGGAGAAGATTGTCTCAGCTAGTACACCTCTTTCCAGACATGCTGCCTGTTTGCTAAGGTGATTAACGCCACATGTTCTCCAGGATAATCCTGGCAAGTAGCGGTGTCGTCACGTCACATGGCAGAGAGCGACAATAGGTAGCAACAGAAGAAAGCTTTGCGTACCAAGTTAACAGACCGAATGCTAAAGTGCCACAAATGTCCACAAATCTTCAAAGTCAGTCCACCACTTTAACAAAGTGAGATACAGCTTCCTCTTGTTTTTCTTGCCACCAGTATTGAATTATGGTTGTTAAATATCTGTGCAAAAGCGAATAGTTAACGGCTGTTAACCGACTTCCAGTAAAAATGTAGACAAAAATATTTTGTCTTTCGTTTCTTGCCAAGCCTCTTTTTCACAGATGCTCTCATGCTCCCACATATGTACTCACACATTACAGCCACCAGGCCCCACCACAGCCCAGTTGCCACTGCCTGCTCTGCCGTTGCTATGGAAACAGCATCCCTGCTAATCCTATGAATAGGATGCAATGAACGGCGCTTCAGGGGTGGAAACAGCTTAACATGGTGGCAGCTAGAGACAGAAAACTGAACCATGTCACTCAAAAGAACACTTGACTCGCATTCTTCGATTTTTTTTCTAAATACCTGCTTTTGAAATTTGCCTTATGCAAAATGTCAGGAAAAATAAGTCTTAATTATCCTGTACTGCTGTACAGATATGCTTGAGGAAGCATGCCTCTGATATAAAGAGTTTATGTACTTCATCTCTTATTTCAATGTTTGCTTATGTTTGCAATGTTTGTTTAATTAGAATACGTTGGGGTCATATTTACACTATTTGCTTGTATTTCATTAAGCCCCAGTGAAATAAAAAATACCTCTATCAAGCTCTAATTGTATGTTACTGCTTTAATCCTTCTGATATCTTCTGTCATCTGGAACCGCTTATTCTTTACAGCATCGCGGGTAGCTGGAGCTGATCCTAGCCGACATTGGTCTCGAACCTCGGAACCCTCTTGCTCTCATCCTGTATACTGAATGTCAAATATGTAGGAATTGGGTTCCAGATTATTTCTTGGTGGTGACTAAAAATGTGATGTACTATTATTATCATCATCAAAATTATTATTGTTGTTGTTGCCAGCCGAGCTGTTTCCAGTCTTTGTTCTAAGATAGGCAAATGATGCATCTCCATAAATAGTTTGTCATGATAGTGGGTCACTGAGGCATGCATTGTATGATTACAACCACAAAATATGTGTCAGGCTGTTGCTATTAGGCCAAAAGTTTAGAAAAACTACAATGTTTAAAAGTAAATTATCTTTCTTTTAATCTTAAAATGATCTCAAATGACACCCATAATCCTTTGCTCAGTACCATCAGAAAACAAAGAGCTGTTTCACAAGAGAAAACGGACTTGCAAATTAAAACCATCCCACTGTAATTTTCTGCCATGATTTTGCCTCCATCTGCTTTGGAACAGCTCAATGAGCTTGTCAAAGAGATGAGAAGTGGCCGCTGTTGTTGCACTGCTGTCTGCTGCAGCTGTACACTGCATCTACGGTCGTCTCTTTCTTGCAGTGACCTGGTTTGGCTGGGTCTGCTCGCCTCAGTGCAGGGTTCACTACGGGACATCCTAGTCTTTATGCTTCCCAACCAATTAACCGAAAAAGTCAGTGAAAAGACGAAAGCAAACAGAGGAAAAGAAAGATGAGACAGAACAGTAAAGACAAAGTAGGAACAACAGGTGGAAGAGAAGAAAGTGTGAGATTGCGACTGAAGTACAGGCCTCGGCCGTGTTTCAAACTCTGGAGTTTGGCTCATTCTGAGAGAACTGGTCAGGTGTCAGCTGGTGATGACAGCCACTTATCTCTTTTTGGGCTGGGCAGCAGTGTTCGCCATTACTGTCTTTCCATAATTCATATCGTGGTCTGCACTCACTGCTCGCAACCGTGACACCAATCAACGACCCCGCTGAGCATCTGCTGACAATTAGTCAAGTAGAAATGATGAGTCACAGAGAGAAATGTACTT
The DNA here is from genome assembly GCF_910589615.1 of Taurulus bubalis. Classification (NCBI taxonomy): domain Eukaryota; kingdom Metazoa; phylum Chordata; class Actinopteri; order Perciformes; family Cottidae; genus Taurulus; species Taurulus bubalis. Next base: position 28,010,038 of record NC_136590.1, on the reverse strand, counting down.
AAGGGAGCAGGATTTTGTGTCGCATTGGCCCGGAACAAGTTGATAATGACCAGTTTTTAGAAAGGGGATTGCTATAAAACTCCACTGAATGTTGTGCCACGCCATAATAACGCAGCGCTGCACCCGGGTACCATTATTGTGAAGGAGAAATGCAGGGGGAAAAACATCTGGGGCCGTATCCATCAATGTGCTCAAGAATAGCATGAGTAACTTTTTTTTTACCTGCACACACCCAGCAGCATAAATCACCTTGTCAGTCTGTCAGTAAGAAAACTTCCTAAGAGTTTTACAGACTGCATCACTGTGAGATTAGCTCATGGAATAAAGCAGCAGCGAGCCTTCATCCCTAATTACAGGCTTGTTTCAGACATTTTGAAACCTGGATTTGGATTCAGTATACTTCGGCTGTGTTTTAAATTGCATACTGACAGACTACTCATACTATGACGTAAAATGGAGTATATAAAGTGGAGTGTTCACACTTCAGAGTCTGGACCTCTTGAAAACTGTGGCTCGTATATGGTTCTTTTTTTACGTCTTTACTTTATTCAAGTAGTCGTATGAACCCCAAATTAGTTATATTACTTGTATTATTTTATATCATTTTTTTCAGAATTTATTTGTGAATAAAATGTATATTTATTAAAAAAAAAAAAAAACACTGTTTTAACATATTTTCATTAATGTCCAGCATGATCTAAGCTAGATTTCCCCCCAAAAAAAGTAGCCGGCTTTTACAAACTCCATGGTAAAACCAAGCTTTGATATATTGGGAAGGAGTTTTAGTATAAAAAAAAAACGTGTCGTTCGGTTTAAAAATAGAAAGGTTACTTGTTTTATGACAATACATTGTCTCACCAGAGGCTGCTGTATAAAATATTAAAATTTGCATAAGCCTTCCCCCTTGCTGTATGAGGCGTTTCTCGAAATGTGGGGGGTACACGTAAGTCACAGAAAGCGGATTTGTGAGACAGAGGAAAAAAAGAAACCTCCGGCCGATTTTACAGGTACTAATATTGAGTTTGTAAGGGTTTTGAATGCTTTGTTAGAGTCCCACAAGCCTGTACAATTACTGAGATGTGTTTGTTAGGGAAATCCGACTTTGTAAAGGGTATTTATCATGGATTTAGTGAAACCTTTACGGCCGCCGCGGCAAGCTGACGGAGCAGCAGTATAGGCGGCGGAGTTTACGTAAATACTTAAACTTAACAGTTACTTTAATTATGTTTTACACCATAGGTATCTTCTCACAAGGGTTGCGGAACTGTATAACTTTAAATAAAGTCAAACAACAATCTGGTTCTGGAGATAATTAAGGAAACGTTCAAACAAAATAAAATTTGCCATGAAGGTTGCTTGAGCATGCAGTGTTATCAGTCTGCTGTTAAAATCATACTTAATCGTTAATTTGGTAGGTCGTGTGCAGTTGATGCTGATTGAATATGTATTAAGCACTGCGTAACTATGTATATCTTTGTCAGTTATTGGAACCAAAACATCTTAATTTTGGTCAACGTGGTAGAAGTTCCGGTCGGATGAACAAACGTCCGCCTCGACCGCTTACCGAGACATCTGTTTTAATTAAGCATTATCTGATCCTGAGTAGCTGTCTGATTTTAAAATTGCTGACAGTGTCCGGATGACCTCATTGACCACTGGACTTGTAAGACGGGGCAAGAGATGGGACTTTTAAAAAGCAATTTATGTATTTTTGGTGTAGTCATAAAGTAAACTTATAGGGGCTGTGATATTAGCACTTTATCATGAAATGCAGCCTTCAAGTTATCTTAATTGGACAAAAAAAATGTCGGAAAGGGCTCTGATATAAAAGAAAAGACATGGTCCTCCTGCAGAAAAAAAATACTCCACTTTTGCAGCAAAGCAATGTATTGTTACAGCACAACACTATGTACGGTCAAGCACAGTGCCTCATGGCGGCTGTGGAGCTCGCAGGTTAGGGAGATTAACGCCGCCACAATTCTTTTCAGGAACTTTGTTTTTCCCTTCCTAATAAGCACTCCCTCTGCTGCCCTTCTCTGAGGTCTGTCCTGGGCTGCCATTTGATCTAGAATTCAGCACTGATGTAGAGAACCAGCAGCCTCAGACTGCAGGCTGCCGTCCTCACTGATTTCGTGCCAGTACAAACCCCAACAGCTGACATGAATGACATTTTTATGATTGTGCAAAGGAAGAAAGTAGCGTCCGGTGCCAACATTGGTAATAGCGACCACATTGCGAGCCCTTCGGAAAATCAATGAAAAGCTTTGTAAAGAGTGACTCTTCGATATTTCTGTTGGCCAATGGCATTTTATTTTGTCCCCATTGCCCCCCTCCCATACATACACACTCTAAACAGCCTACGGTGTTTTGGGGTATGTTTCCTTGAATTTGAGATAAACTGTGAGAGTGGAAAGAAGTGATGCACACGATGGTAAACACTGGCAACAGAAACAAAGAGCAGCTTAGATCCAGGATTGCAAAATGCATGCTCTTGGGAGATAAGGCACAAAGGAAAGCCATATTCCTTATTTACGGTTTGAGTTTCTGGGTCCCATTCTTGCATCTGTCTAATTGAATCAGCTTTGTTTCAGAACAGCGTCTGATCCAACAGGGTCGGAAATACATTGGAAATTGGAACGAACAACCGGCATGAACTCTGTGTGGTTACTTTGAGTCGTTTCCAAGTGTTTGATTGGGGAAAAAAGGGGACGGCTGTTGTACTTGGCAAAGATACTTAAGTGCTCGAGTTATTTTGTTTACGACTTCCTGTCGTCCTCGACCGCAAATTACTCTGTTATGTTGGAGATGTGGTAGGTGGCTGCTAAGGATACAGTGTGTTATCTTAAAAGCATGAAGTACTAATTGCAGCATTCACATGTGCTGCTCCCACTTTAGAAATTATATTTTTTTTTTTGTGGGCGGTGGGTTAACATCCCCACTTCATTTCACATTCAGCTTCGTTCATAGCTAGAAAGAAAATATGTTTTGTCCCGCTCCACAATCTGTGGCAGATGTAGAGCTCTATGTAGAATGAATAAAGAAAAGAGCAGCAAAGCGACTGTGGCAGTGCACGGAATGAGTCCCCGGAGTCGTCTGACTTTGTGCTTTAGAGGATGGTTAATCGCGATCACTGAGTCTGATGTGGCTGATGCCGTAACACACTCTGATTTCTTTTTAATCGAATGGTGTACCCATTAAGTTAGTCGTTATCATCACAAAAAGAGCTAATATCTAGAGCGGCAGATGAGAGACACCGTTCACACAAGCATTCAATTTCACCCACACGGCAGCATCAGAAAGGATAATCGGGTCTAATAAATTAATCTCTGCAGTTTTGGAGCTTGAAAAATGCCAATGCAATCCAGCAACACAGGCAGAGGCGCAGCTTTGATTGTTTTCAAAGGCAGCAAGGCTGATGGCTGATTCCTAATGGCTATGGAGGGGCTTGGGGGTTCGGGAGATTAACTTCAAACCTTCTCAGAATTCATTTAAGAATGTTTCACTTCTTAATGAGGGAGGCTGCCTCAAAAACAAGCACTTTTTCAGCTCTTTCCTGGGGTTTAGTGTAAAGTGTAGTAGCTACTCGTCTGAAGTAAAAGGCACATTGCCCAGGATTATTGCCCAAGAGTCCCGTCTCTCTGGTTTCTTGCTTTTCGAGGAGAGTTTATCTTTTTCCATCACATTTGGACTCCACTTGTTTTAAAAGCAGTATACAAGTTTAACTAAGCATTTTTGAAAGAAATCAAAACCAAGGGTATGCTTTTCACATGTACTGTATATACAGTATATGCAACACAAATTCTGATAGAAGACAATATTCTTACCTTTAAGTAGACGTGGCGTGATGATGCAACACATGGATGGTTTAGAAAGGACCAGGCAGCCGCGATGGGGAAGCAGGGATAGGGAAAGAGGGGGAAAAAGAGAGGGAGAGACTGTCAGTTTACCACAGAAATGTTATATTGAATGCAGGGCCCCAAACCCCAATCACTTGGTGTTTCTGAAATTACTTTCAGAGATGAATGTGTATGATTTGAGGGGCACTAACAAAGAAATGTACATGCCTACATATGACACACAAGAGCAACACACAATGTGTATTGATTATTGCAGAGCAAATGTCCAGGCCTGATTGCATGAGATAAACCCTCCTCAGTGGCGAGATGATGATGATGATGCAATGTAACACTGGCATGGTGGTGAGGGCCTATATAGCAAATAACTTTAACCTCCCCAAGCCAATCACATTGGGTATTATAACTTCTCATATTAGGCATGATGGCTCAGTTATCACCTGATGGACAGGTACTGGCAGACCTGCCGTATTTAATGCAGCTATTAAAAGGAGGTCCAAAGGGCGGCAAAGTGAGCTGTGTGTCCAACACTTTGGTCCTGAGCAAGAACAGCTACTGGCCTATGACGTCCTTCTTGTAGACTCCTGTGCGCATTCACAAATTTTAGTATGCATTTAGAGATTATTTTCCGCATTTACAAATCTGATTACGCACACATGGATTGAGATACAGTTACTCAACGTTCCAATCACAATTGAAAATAGTGTTTGTTACAATAGTGGCCCCACACTGGCCAGATGGACAAGAAACCGGTATATATTCGTGGAGGTTGGTTAAACCTGACCTGAATGACATTAACATGCATGTTAATCTTTGCTAAAAGACTTAAAAGAAAGAAAAACGATGACAAAAAAGAATGTATCGTAGTAATGTCTAAAAAACAGTGTTGCCCGTTACATATATTTTGATGGAAATCCTGGTGCAGAATAACAAAAAGAAAGGATTAAGTACTCTTACTGCACTGCACTTTCTAGGAAACCTTGTATCATTCTGGTTTCACACACTGGCTCTGTCCTGATCTCTAAAATTGGGCTTTAGAGTATTTTCCATCTGACTAGGTTTTAATTTAATTCAAACAGAAGCAACAATCCACATTTCAATATTTATTCAGAGTCACAGTTTTAACATTGAGAAAGAATATACAGCCGTAACCTATCCAAACGCAACCAAACCCTAAAAAAGGAAATATAAGAGAGATGTGGGACATTGGGAGGGATGCTTTTGCCGCTGATAAACAGCCGTACTAAGCCCACAAGATGTAAGGGGAAAGAACAAACAAAGAGAAAAGGTTACTAAAACATCTAAGGAACGCCATACATTGGAATCCAACCTTTTTTTTCTGTAGGAGAATGTATTGTGATCCCTGAGGCAACCTAATTTATTACTTTAAAAAACACAGCTATTTATTTGCTCTGATAACACAATTGTTGAGTAGCGCCGGTGTCTGAGCAAATGATGAGGGCCGAAGCTATTGCACCTATCTTTTCAGATGAGCAGCGGATATTAATGGTGAGATGGGGTACGTGTAGAAACGGCATACTGTGTGTCAAACTATGAGAGCAAACCCGCTCAGCGGGGGGTAACTGCAGGAAAGTCAAGACAAAGGAGACGTGTCTCTTCCAGAAGCCCTGCATGTGGGACACCTAGAGGTCAGAGAGGAAGGCTGGCGGTTTGCATGTCTGGAAAATATGCAAGGAGCAGAATAAGGGATGAGGAAAGATATTGTGGACGAGGAGAAGAGCAGTCGGCTTGGAAGAAAAGGGAAACACTGAAACAACCGCCACAGACAATCTCTCTATAATACAGAAAAATAGCCATTGTCAGCAGTTCCTTTGTATACTTTGGGCTCGAGTTATTATGAATACAGGAATATTAATACTCATTAGGCATCATTCTGGAAGATTACATTCAGTGTTTCAGTATCCAAGGTCGATGCTATGATCATGTGTGCATTGCACTGTAATGCTAGAGATGTAATATATGATATAAAAGGAGATCTTCAATTTACAAAATATGGTAACGATAACAACATTGATGGAGTTCATGTGCCCTTTTGTGCTTGCATATTTCTTGGCAGTGGCAAAAATAAAGCTGAGCACAGTTCAGGCCTTTGGGAATCTGTTTCAAACCAAAATGTCCCACTGAATCTGTCAACACTAAGACACATAGTGAGAAAATGGAAGAGAAACCAGTCAGAGCACAGTGGTCAGTTAGCAGGAACTGACATGTGAAAGGGAGGGAGGAAAAAAAAAGTCTCCCTATGAAGGGTGTTTTGTGAAAAAAAAAGAATTTGAAAAGAAACTGGTGCATGATAATATTTGAATAAAACTAGTCACACACTTTAACCCTTTTACAATAAAAGACATTTCTTTTGCTCTTGGCCAACCATATTAAGCAGCAGACCATCGCTCACATGCAACTTACATCTTTTCACTTTAAATTATAAAAGTTGTGTCCCTTTGAAAACAAGTTTTGGAAATAATGAATTTGTTAATATGAAAAAGGAAATGTCTGTGTCTGGCATAATATAATGTTCTTGTTTTATGATATCTTATTACATCTAATAAGTCCTATATAATTTTAATTTTTACCATGTATATATCTCCATTTGTGCTCCTACACACACACAAACACATATGATTAATATGTAACGTTCCTAAACATTCTGTGTGAGTCACTCAATTATGTACCAGAATAGCATCCATGCACAACAACAAATGTCTCTGTTGTGCTTACAGGGACACACACACACACACACACACACACACACACACACACACACACACACAGATGGTGGCTAGTTCAGTGACCTTGGAAACAAGCAGGCGATCCATTTGGAAAAGCGGGGAAGTGCTTTATCACTGGTTGAGCTCTGGACGTGACAAACCCGTCTGCCAGCGGATGGAGGAGGGCGATTGATTTTTCAAGAGAGTAAACAGAATCTGACAATTGAATTGTTGTACACAAAATGCAACCCTTTGCACTCACTCCCACTGTTGAATATCAATACGGAGCTGGGCCGAACATGCTGAATTATGAAATTCATCATTTAAAAAATGATATATTTTTATTTTCAGATATTACTTGCACAAATAAATAACAGGCAATATCTGAAATGCCAGAACTTTGTTTGCCATTATGCCTGGCAGCAGCCCCACAGCCTAACAGTTTGCACTCTAAGTCAGACACAATTTGCACCATGTTCAGCATGATCAGTGTGGGAGCCCTGAGCAAGCAAATGAGCCCAAAGCCATCAGCCTCATGCTATCATCCCACATTCTGACAAAGTGTGAGTTTGCTTTGCTAATGTGTTGAGTGAGCTGTGAGCAACTGTGACTCCTTTAAAATCAACACATCGTGGACACAAGATAAAGCAGGGGCGACAAACTGGTAACAACCGGTCATTAAGGAAACTACAGGTTAATCTGCCACCTACGTTTACTGCTGAAGCCCATTGATTACAGCATCTTTAAAGTTCAGATAGTATATTTTTATTTTTTGGCAACATTTTGGGGAAAATCTTTATATTCTGCCATTCATCTAAGCAGTGAGGCACAAGAGAACCCTGTAGGCAATAGTGATATACAGCCATAGCTGGTAATACGACTGTATCTCGAAATGGAACTGCAACCTTCTTTCTAAAATTGAATTTTTAGTTGAATATTTAAACTTATTCAGTTTGACAAAGAACCATACACCCGAGGTTGGTGCGTTTTCCAAACCCAGAGCAACAAGTGCATGGAATTAAACAAATATATGAAAACAAGAAGTCCCTGGAAAAAAATGGAATTTCAATTTCGTTTTTAGATCATTTTTTCGATAATGATCACGATAGTCAGTATTTTGTCAGAATATCTGAGGCGTCCAATACTTGCTCTCCTCTCCAAAGTAAGTAAAACCCATTCAGTCCCTCTGAGTGTGAACACTTGCATGCTGATCAAATATCGACACAGGAAGAAAAAACAAACAGGGCGTGTGATGATACGTTGGTGGAGTTTTAGAAGCACTGATGATACAAAAAAAAGAAAACTAACTGTATATACAATCACACACTGTAGTACTACAACCAAGAAGTATCATGCGTTTAACCATGAAGACACAAAAGTATCATTTAAAAGGTGATAATTGCATTTAAAAACTCTACATTAAGTGTCTTTGCCACTCCAGCGGCACAGTTGAGTGTTGAAGGCCTTGCTTAATGGCACTCGAGCCGGTAAGGAGGGAGGAGACAGAGGTTTACTCATTGAAATTCTCTAGTCGGTACACAGATTGGAATCTTCGACCTTCTGGTTACAATTTCATGTCTCTAGCCTGGAGATTTATTCCCCCACCATGTGTACATTGTCATTACACAACTGCTTCAGTGCTTCTTCATATTTACCCTCATGATATACCGCTTCCAGAATAGCAGGTCCCTTGCTGAGCTGCCTGTGATGACTTTCCACATTCCACATTTCAAGTGATTATGGGCAGCACACTAGATACGTCTCCTTCAATTATCTTGACTGCTTAACAGCAGACTGCACTCGCCGCGTTGTGCTGTCACCCACAGAAGTCAAACTCCTAGACTTGGAGCTCCCCAGATTGTTTTCTTCTTGTGTTCGCACACAGCACAGCAAGTGAACTGGCACTGAGCCGAAAATGTAGGGAAAGGGTTACAGCTGAAAATAATCCTTTTCTTCCCTCCATTCTTTAAGTGTTTAAAGGGTAAGCGGACAGCTAGAACCACCGATGTAAACTGACGCTCTGACTGGGGCGCTATTAATCCAGATGTTGAATTAATCATAATTCCACTCCATTCTGAATGCAGCCGATAGTTCTTTTAAGTCATAATACCCTGAATTATTCACATTCCCCCTCTGAAAAGTAATTTCTCTCTGAATTATTAAAAATCCACAATTCTACCATAGTCTGTCTGATTGGCCTGTTAATACAGCAATAATTCACTATTTCATTTGTCTTTTTTTTCATTTGTATAATTAGGAGCACATTTTATTTTATTGTAATGTCTGCCATTTTCTTTTATAGGACGAGTCATCGTTTGAGAATTAAGGGAAAATGTCACTTTAGTGTTGCCATGTCATTTTTCAATATGCAAAAAACAGACACCACCAATTCAACAGTGGGGGACATTTTGTGTGCACTGCTCACTGTATAAACCATGGCTCGGACCTTTCTAGAGATCAAATGAGCTATTTAAATAGGTCCAGTGCGTAGCATTTAGGAGGATTTATTGGTAGAAATGGAATATACATAATATTAATAAGTATGTTTTTCTTTAAATCACTGTGGTTTTCATCATTAAGAATGAGCAAAACTTTGCCCTCTTTTTTTTAATGAAATGTATAGTGAACACAGAATGAATACTGATATTTTGATGGTGACCACCATGTTACCTTATAGTCACCATCACACAACACACTGTGCACAAGTAATACATACTGTCATGCTTCCCAGAGGAGGAACCTTTTCCCATTTCTTTCCCATTTCGGACACACCATGAGCTTTTCTCTAGAGCAGCCCTGAGGACAAATGTTTAACTTTGCATTGAAGTTATATCACAATCAAGCAGGAACCTTTCCTGAAAATGTACTGAACCCTCCTGGTTTGAATTATCATGTTATTTTGTACCGTGCACGATCAAGACAATCACAATCATCAGTATGTTGTTTGTTCAATCAGACACTTTTATAATGTGTGGTGTACTGAACATTGCAGTCCCTAACAGTGCTGTTGACTTAAAGTCTTGATTCTCAAAACTCACCTGGTGTTTTTGTGGCATTATAACCCTGCAGCAAAGCGCAATATTGACAAAACTGAACTAATCTCAGCAAATTACTGTCACAGGGCTTTGAGCCAAAACCTAATTCCCTTTCTGACATTTCATGCCAAATAACCTTGATTAGCATTCACATAATCTATGTACAAATCTCTGTTTTGGAAACCTCATTATAACTCATTTGTCAAGAGTCCTGCCCCCCACAGAGGCCTGGATGGGGTCCTGCCCCGGCTGCTGCCACACAGCCTTGTATTTGGACATATACATGTCCGACAGGGAAGGACGAAATGAGGGGCTGAAATGTGAAATTGTTTAATATTGTGATTATGTTTCAATTTAATTGAAACCTTCCCAAATGCATGGAACCACATTGTCTGCTATATATTCAATACACTAAACAGACACATTCATGAGCCAACATGAAAGTGTAGCTAAAGAGAGTGGCATTAACACTGGCTCAAACCTATTAATAAAATGCCTAACAGAAGGATATAGTGTGAACACTACCCTGATTAGATGGTTGCATTTTTATTTTATTTTGAACTAATAGGACAAAGCAATGCAGGATGAAGGTTGTGTGGTATCACATGTACTCTTCATATTGTACAGAAATGACTGCAGGGAAGTAAAAAATAAATAAAGCTTAAGCCGCTGGTCATTGAAAAACAAGCAGGTGTTCTTGTACAAACAACTTAGGTGTCCATAGAGACAACCTATTTTCCTGGAAAACATACATTGATAACATGCAGCAGAGCCTTTTTTACTCTGAGGGGATTGAGGCAGTATGGAGTGAGGAACCAGATCATCTTTCTAACGGGCAATCCTAGATGGCATCATTAGATAAGGAATTATAGCATAGCGTGGCAACCTGTGCACTTGTCAGTATGCATTAGCTACGAAAGTAGAATTATTATGAGCTAATACAGCTCCTGTATCGGTATGTGGCTATGAAACAAGCAACAACAAGCTTTGCAGAATCTCAACTTCCCCTCTTCTCCGAATACAAATATGTCATCATTCAAACAATGGAAAATACTGTTTTGTTTCAGCCTCCAAGATCTCTCTAAATTAAATGGTAGTGCAATATAGTAATGTGCAATAAATACACAACAATGTTAGAAATGTCAATGTCAAATGTCTTTTATTTTTTAAGATGGCTTTATGTCGTTTTTGCGATTTTTTGCGATTTTAATTCAAAGCAAGAGCTTTACTTGACATGTCTGCAACATGTCCCTCCTTTTTGGAAACATCAGCTGCAGAAAATAAAACTGAGATTGAGGCAGGTCTGAAATATTGATTTGGCCTTTCTAAATGCTGTGGATTATTTTCATGAATTTCAACAAGGTGGGTTTGTATTGGTTGCATTTGAGGAGGGAAAGAGAGACATGACATCCTGTCAGAAATATTGAGCAGGAAGGGACTGGAGCTAAAAAAGCCTTGCAGTTGTTTCACAGAGCGCTCGGCTCCCAGCAGCTCTCTAACATCGCTCTCATGAATATGAATGATGCTTAACCCCTCGGAGGAAAGCTGTCATGTCAGACACAACTGCAGCATTGGCCAATTTCTCCAGACAGATCCCAGACAACAGTGTCCAAGCACAGGTGATTCAATCTGTCTGCACTTTAACACTCAAATTGAAGTAAATATTTTAATTTTCTCAACTTTGTGAAGGATTGGTTATAAACTGGGGAATAGTAGCACATCAAGTGTCAGTGAAAAATATACTGTTTGAGTATTAGGGATGGAAGAGGAAGTTTACCTTTGTGTGAGCGCTTTTGTCAGGAGTAAACAAATGCAGGCGACATACATATGTTGTATTGATCATCACAAGTATAGAGATGTTTTCCTCTGTTTCTCTTTTAAAATGTTTTTTTCTGAATTTATAAATCCACTGTGCAATGTAATTCGTTAGCATAGCCGTTCATTCATTTTCTGTTTTGATATTGGTTAAATAAATTAAAGATTGGTATTCTGGCTATTGCATATCAATTGAATCAAATATCTGCCTCTTTGTCTAATTGAACTCATCATTCATATTTCTCCAACCAAATCTAATATTTATTATGTAGGACTATTCATTTTTTGGTTAGACTTAAGTATTGTAATGTGAATAATGTCATATAGCCTTCATAATAATTGGTATTCTTTTGTCAATTTTAATCAAGCCATTCTTTTTTTTTAACTCCTTACTAAATCAGACCAAAAAACTTATTAGGGATCGATCCTTCTAAAGACATGACTCATCCAAGGATGTAAAACATACAGCCCACCAATAGGTCAACAAATTGTCGTCAATTACAAATTCTTCAATAAAATGCCATTCTTATTTGCTCACTGGGGCTCAAACTATTAAGAGTAGTAGGCCCTATGCTGTAGAGTGGTGTAATGGAACATAGTTGATGAGAAGTGGAGGGTTTGCCAAGAAAAAATGGGCCAGTTTCTATTTATTTACAGAGGATAATGAGAAGCCAGTGTGCTTGGCGTGTTCACAGCACTTTTCAGTGTTCAATGAATATAATATTCAGTGTCACTACCAGACGCACCACGGTGAAACATTTAGGAACTTGCGAGGTCAACTGAGAATAGAGAAGATAAACGATTTGCTGGCAAGTTTGAAGAAACAGCAGTCTGTAACTGAGAGATCAACGAGACATCAGAGGCTGTTCATCATCTGTTTTAAATTGATTGCTCATTTACTTTTAAAATAGAAAAATGAAAGGTGGTTATACAACCCTGGCCTAGATCTAAAGGAATGTTCAGACACAAGGGCAATTGGTTTCATATATTGGAAAATCATGAGTGGGATCATGTTTTCCCAAGCGATTGTTGTTACATTATTTTCATTGTGTTGCTTTTGTCTGAGTTGCGTGGGTCTTAATGTACTTGATGCTGCTCACTGACGTTATTGAAGGTGGGCGTTTCTCTCTGCTCCAATCTCTGTTTTTTTCAACAGGCACGTGTTCGGGTGATTTTCACCCGACGTTAGTGATAGAGGGTACAAATTCCGAATGGGTTTTAACATTGAAGGGAGACTTTTCCTTCACAGAACAAGACTCGGATGTCCCAGGAACGGGTGGACCAAATAACAAGTTCATAGCTCCATTATTTATATTTTTTATCTTATTTTATTGCCGATTCCCTAATTTTTCACCAGATTTTGAGTCTTTTTTCCCCCCATGATACCTGTTTTGGGTTTTATGAGAAATTCTATACGGTAAAATAAAGGAAGAGTACTTAAATTTGCCTTCTATTGTTGTATTTTAATATATTTTGATCAGAAGTATATTTCATCAGGTACATTATGTCGGGTAAAATATAACGTTAGTGATAGTGTGACTATTTTTAACGTTAGTGTTCTAGGTTAAAGGAAAGGCTGCATGATTACTCTTTGATTTTAAGGCAGTAGGAGCCAGCTCAAATCGTGGCACCGGCACCTCATATAGGCACTTCCTGTGGCACCTCTCAGGTGCCACTAGTTTTTGTGGCAAGCTGCCACAACAACTAGTGGCATCAGAGAGGTGCCACTAGTTTTTGTGGCAGCTTGCCACAACCATGTACAACATTTTTACACTTGAATAAACAATAATCAAATACAAAGAAAAACAACTATTTGTGGCATCTGGTGAGATGCCCAGATGCATAGTTTAAGAATGTCAATAGTCAATGTTGTACTGCCTAGAAGTAGCATTTCCATCATGTGGTTTTTGCATTCATTTGCAAGGTTTCCTTCTGAACCCAGTATTTCTGCACATATTGAAGATGAGCGTTATTGACCCATTTGGCCACAAGAGGAAGTTTACCTTTGTGTGAGCGCTTTTGTCAGGAGTAAACAAATGCAGGCCACATACATATGTTGTATTGATCATCACAAGTATAGAGATGTTTTCCTCTGTTTCTCTTTTAAAAATGTTTTTTTTCTGAATTTATAAATCCACTGTGCAATGTAATTCGTTAGTATAGCCGTTCATTCATTTTCTGTTTTGATATTGGTTAAATAAATTAAAGATTGGTATTCTGGCTATTGCATATCAATTGAATCAAATATCTGCCTCTTTGTCTAATTGAACTCATCATTCATATTTCTCCAACCAAATCTAATATTTATTATGTAGGACTATTCATTTTTTGGTTAGACTTAAGTATTGTAATGTGAATAATGTCATATAGCCTTCATAATAATTGGTATTCTTTTGTCAATTTTAATCAAGCCATTCTTTTTTTTTAACTCCTTACTAAATCAGACCAAAAAAATTAATTGACTGTGTTGTAATTGAGAAATAAGCAAGGTATACGTTTACAAGTTATGTACAAAGTCTTTATCTGCCTTTAAATAATGCATTTATTAATTTAATCTCTCTTTTTAATTTAATCTCTCTGATCAGAAGAAATAAACGTTTTAGGTATGTTCTTATTCATTGGTTTGAACTCAACAGACAAAGACTTTCAAGCTTGTTTTTTTTTATTATTATTATTAATAATACAATCCATAATATCCTACTGTAACAGAACTAATAATAATTAGTAGTAGTAATATTAATGATATGTGCACTGCCACCCTGTAAATTATATGAAATCAAACATTATTAGTTTATGTTCCACATTTGAATATGCTTATTTGTCATTGTCTTTTATGACTGTATGTAGAGATAATGACATTTGTTTACAACATTTTTTTTAATATTTACTTTAACAACAGTAAATAATTCTCTGATATTATATATTTAATTGGCCTTGCTTTTTAATCTTCTTAAGCATTACTACCAATGGGCTTCTAATGGGGCTCAGTGTCTCCCTCCAACACTCTCAGCAGTACAGCAGACAGTAGGTGTGGATGGAATCACAACACAGAACAATCACAGAAAGAAATTCCCCGTACATTATATAACATCACCTTGTTATGAATCATCTGATAGAGTCTATGAAAGTGTATAGAGAGCTTGAATTATATGATATTTCCATGAGCTACATTTTATGACAAACACCATTTACATAATCAATATTTAAATGGTTACCAGATTTGTCGTTGAACATTGACGTGTATATCTTCTGTAGCGTAGATTTCCCTTCAAACCGGTAAAGGTAGGCGTTGGGTGCCCAGTCTCCACCCAGTCTTAAATATAAATGGTCAAATTATATTTGACCATTCCTAGATTGCCTCTTTGGCGCCACCCTCTTTTCTCTGTCAGGGAGGGAAAGGGCTGTTCTGTGCTCTTAATTTTCCCTTTCTGTTACAAACTGTATTTATTTATTTTTTATTTGTTCAAGAGGGACAATGTACGTGTATTATTATTAAATAATGATAAAGAACCTTGCAAATGAATGCAAAATGACTGACATCCTTAAACTGTACATCTGTGCATCTCACCAGAAGCCACAAATAGTGGCAGGCAGTTGCCAAAACATCTTATGAATCTATTCTGCAGCGATGACAGCTGTGGCCACAAATACCTGCCACAGCGGCCTTCTAGACTTGAGCTAAACATTCAACCAGAAAACTATTGTTGTGCCTCAATGACTGTCTATGTACCACAATATAGCCTAATTAATAGACCTGTGTTTAAGATTTGACCAAGGTAGGTTGATTGACATTTTGATTACAATGGTATTAAACTAATTCTTAACTGAAACCTAACCTATATTGTTAATACTTGTATTCTTAAGAGCACTTAATGATTTATGTTCAGCAAAAAATGACACAAGATTAGTTCATTATCAAACAAAAAAGTGCAACAAATAAAGTGCTTAAACAGTAGCCCTTTAAAGCAAAACAATAGATCAACACATAAATAAAATAACAAAAAATGAGGTATTAGAAGGAGATCAAAAGCTGGGTAGAACGCGCACCTGGAACGCGCACCTGGAACGAACGTGCGCCTGGAACGTCCAGAACCTTAAGCAAGTTGCGGCACCGCTCTCTAACACAGGCAGATGCCTCAAAATCTAGTGGCACACGAGGGGCAACTCGTAAGTGCCCCGCCACCTGAGACGTGCCACCGGAAATGCTGCCTCTAAAGTAGTGGCAGCTTCCGGAACAGCGGCATCTCCCTCCGGCACTTGCGGCATGTGCCTCCAGCACTGTGGCAACTGAGCGGTGCCACAGGAAGTGCCTGTACAAGATGCCGGTGCCGCAATTTGAGCTTGCCCTCTCTCTTTTAGGGACAACCTATTTTCATTGCACTTTCACATTTTAAATAACAGGTCTGACTAACATGTCTTTGCATCAAAATAAGACTAAACGTAAGATTCGTCTGAATTATGTTTTGCTCGAATCATCAATATTAATTGGATACCATAGTCATATCTCACAGGCTACCACTGTAGGATGCTCGTGCAGCTCCCCATGAGTACAGACAAAAGATTGTCCCCTGGTGGTTGCCTGTTAGTTTAGGAAGTGCTTTATTGGATATGCAGGGGAGTTCATGAGTGAATGATGCATCTTAAACGTCAATATCAGAGGAAATCATGTTCATTTAATTTGTGGGACACTGAAATCGTCAACAGGATTAATATTTAATGAATTGTGCACTGGAAGAGTGAAATAAATATTCTTTCAAATATTCTTTTTGTCCCTTCAATGTAAATAGATGAGTTGGCCTTTGTTAAGTTGACAGTCCAATTATTAGAATTTCTTCATATGACTTGCAAATGGAAAATCGTTCACTTTAAAAGGAAAAAAAAGAGAAGTTCCACTGGTGGTTCTGTACTCTGTACAGGCAGTTGCCTGTCATCCGCTCCCAGTTGAGTGATGATGTAAAAAAGAAAGGCACAGGCAAAACAAGAAAGCTAACACAGCTACAGGTATAGCTGTATGCTTTTATAAGGCGGAAAACTTAGCTTCTGTCATGGAGCTTCCCTCCCACACACCATGCCTTAAGCAAGGTCTGGAGGACAGACCTTAACGTCGGGCACGATGTAATACATGATGTTAGGCAGCCAACTCAGTCACAAGGGCAAAAGTGCACCTATGACTCACATAAAGATGCACCTGCCACAATGCTACTGCCCACAGGGGAATCTGGGACAGTCCACAGCAACAAGACCAAAGCAGCTTGATGCTGACTGGCGAAGACGGAGCTGGTCTCACACAGGACTGAGGTACCAGAGGAACACAGTGTGGACAGATTCTGGGGCATTGGGAAAGGCTTAATTGGCTGGCAGGTCTTATGGAGCCAAAGCTCTGCTCTGTAGGGTGGAAAACATGTTGACTGATCACAAATATTCCATAATGCATATCCTCAAATGTTGAGAGATATGTCAATAATCGATCAACAGGAAGAGGAAGAGAAATGAAAACGTAGTTCACTTAAGGTATTATATAATGTAACATGGGGTAAGGATGGTTAAAAGCACAAGTGAGCAGCATCGCTGATGTAAAGATAATCTCTGGTGTATGATGACGGTGATGTAGTTCTGCTATTTCAAGATATTCAGTATAAAAACTAGTTAGTGAAAGAGCAATATAAAGAAATATAAACGTGCTAAGTATAACATTATCGCAAACATAAAGGCACAATGACTGCATGAGAATAGTATGCCTCAGGAACATAACTTAAGTTTCTCAACAACCTGTGAAATATTTGCAGCTGAGGAAAAACATTGCGCGTGAGCACATATTGCGAACTTGACATTTTTGGAACTGATAAACGCCTCGTCGTTTTTTATTGCTTCTAAGGAACAAGCTAGGTTGAGGTTTTTACTTGTTATAGCCCATTAATGACAAATCACATATGTTCTACCTTCAAAGCAGCATTCAGGATAATATACAATGCATGTGATAATGGTTCAAAATAAGCTTGACAAGAAATTCAGCACATTGACCCATTTTTTCATTTTCTTTTAGTTCTCCCCACAGTGTGGGACTGTAGAAAAAACTTCCAGACCTCTCCTTGGTTCTGCATTTGAGGACATCTAAGAATTGCTGCCCAAAAGCACCAAAAAATCTTATCTGAAAGTTAGGTGCAGATGCCAAACAGTAAGCTAACATGGTTGCTATCAAAAAGAATAATGCAAATTATTGAATTCTTTGCATTAATACAAGTGTGTTTAGGAGCCAACTCACAACTCTCAGATTTCAACATGTCTTAGAGTGCCCTTGAACACACCAGCAAGGGCAGATTCCACACATTTTCAGCTTGCACTGCATTACCTTGCGAACTGTGCAGGGATCAATACAAACCTTTCAAAGCCCTTTTGGTTGCTCAAACTGAAAATATAGTTGCCACTTTTTGTCACCTTGAAGTTTGAGTATTTATGATAATATTAAGTTAAATGTCAGCTTAATAATGAAACTGTGACATGTATACATGTCATGTGCATGTTTTTCTGTCCAGCTCAAAGATGCATGGACACACCGCCTCCCAATACTTCAACACCAACATTTAAATATAACTTATGCAACAAATATTGAATATTGACATATTCTGGGGATCCTCCATACTGTTTGTTGACCCTACCCTTCTATATATTAAAAAGTGGTTGCCACTGATGGTAACCAAAGGCTAAGGCTTACAATTATTGCCAGTAGAAACCTGGCAACCTTTGTTGTTGAATTCTGCTTTGACAAAAGACAACTCAATGTTCACTGTGATAGATTACCCATTTGAAGTATGTTTATTTTCTCTACGTGATGATTTTTATAGCACACTGAAAATAATGGATGGCAGGAAATCAATCTAAAAAAATGATCACATGCTAGGAAACATGTTTAGCAGTTATCTAAACCTCCGGGCAATGTGTAGTTAATGGGTTAAAACATGCAACCGACAGTATTAGTGCCATCCAAAGTGAATGGCGTCTTCCAGTGTTTAATTTTAGCGGTAGCGTATCAACACACTAATGAACGGTTTTGTTCTGACATTTTATGTTTTGTAGGTTGCTAATCCTGCCACATGTTGTTGGGGCTCAGTTCAAGTCTTTCCTCATCCTCGCTACATTGGCAGGAAGAGCTTAGGATCACTTGTGCCTCAATAGGCAGAAGGCAGGTAGAATATGCTGAGGGATGGAGGGAAGGAAGGATATGAAGTGGAGGGGTGTTTGTGCCAGTGACGGATAAGCCGAGCTGGATACGTGACAAGAAACGGGATCAATGGGAGGAAAGAAAGAGATAGGGAAGAAGAAAATCCCAAACCTAAGAAGAGACAGATGCTTCACAGCCAGCAGTGCTCCACCTCCAACACAAACACGGATGAGGAATGATGGTAAGAGGGGAGGGAGGGAGGGACGGCAGTTGGTAAAGAGAGAATGTACAGTGTGAGAGCTGCCTCGACTGAGTTGTTGTCGATTATCAGAAAAGCTCTAATGCGGTCGGTTTGTTTTTCGTCGTTTTCTCACAAAGCGCATAGGCCATTATAAAAGCTACACAAATAACAAATTACTTTTTAAAGACTCGTTGGGCGTCTGCTGGAAGAGCAGAGTCAAAATAGAGTTTATTTAAGCGCAGAGTCAAGCTGGTTTAATGAGCACATGGTATTTTGGTTTGGGTTTTTGATAACTAAAGGTTTGCGTATTTCCAATTTTCCTGCAGCACCGTAGTGATAACACATGGTCAGCCTGCTTTGAAACTCAACTTAGGTCACAGCAGAGTTTCAAAACCCCAATTGTAAGCTGGGTGATTTTTTTTGTTAAAATGCTATGGAACATGATAATGCAACAGGGGAGAAAGTCTTCAACTGGACGGCTCAGGGGAAGTTGGTGAAGAGTTTGTCTGGAGCCTTGTAGCTGCTATCACAAAACCAAACGTTAAAAAAAAATCCCATCAGTATCGCAGTAGGAGCAAGCTCAAATCGTGGCACCGGCACCTCTAGTTGCCACTAGTTTTTGTGGCAAGCTGCCACAAACACGTGGCAGCTTGCCACAACAACTAGTGGCAACTAGAGATGCCACTAGTTTTTGTGGCAACTAGAGATGCCACTAGTTTTTGTGGCAAGCTGCCACAAAAACTAGTGGCAACTAGAGGTGCCACTAGTTTTTGTGGCAAGCTGCCACAACAACTAGTGGCAACTAGAGGTGCCACTAGTTTTTGTGGCAGCTTGCCACAACTTTGCGGCATTGCCACAACTTAATCGTGGCAGTGGCACCTCGTATAGGCACTTCCTGTGGCACCAGGCATCAGGTGCCACTAGTTTTTGTGGCAAGCTGCCACAAAACTAGTGGCAACTAGAGGTGCCACTAGTTTTTGTGGCAGCTTGCCACAACCATGTACAATATTTTTACACTTGAATAAACAATAATCAAATACAAAGAAAAACAACTATTTGTGACATCTGGTGAGATGCCCAGATGCATAGTTTAAGGATGTCAATAGTCAATGTTGCACTGCCTAGAAGTAGCATTTCCATCATGTGGTTTTTACATTCATTTGCAAGGTTTCCTTCTGAACCCAGTATTTCTGCACATATTGAAGATGAGTGTTATTGACCCATTTGGCCACAAGAGGGAGTTTACCTTTGTGTGAGCGCTTTTGTCAGGAGTAAACACATGTAGGTACGTTTCTCTTTGAAAATGTTTTTTTTTCTGAATTTATAAATCCACTGTGCAATGTAATTCGTTAGCATAGCCGTTCATTAATTTTCTGTTTTGATATTGGTTAAATAAATTAAAGATGGGTATTCTGGCTTTTGAATATCCATTGAATCAAATATCTGCCTCTTTGTCTAATTGAACTCGTAAGTGCCCCAAATTATATTTGACCATTCCTAGATTGCCTCTTTGGCGCCACCCTCTTTTCTCTGTCAGGGAGGGAAAGGGCTGTTCTGTGCTCTTAATTTTCCCTTTCTGTTACAAACTGTATTTATTTATTTTTTATTTGTTCAAGAGGGACAATGTACGTGTATTATTATTAAATAATGATAAAGAACCTTGCAAATGAATGCAAAATGACTGACATCCTTAAACTGTGCATCTGTGCATCTCACCAGAAGCCACAAATAGTGGCAGGCAGTTGCCAAAACATCTTATGAATCTATTCTGCAGCGATGACAGCTGTGGCCACAAATACCTGCCACAGCGGCCGTCTAGACTTGAGCTAAACATTCAACCAGAAAACTATTGTTGTGCCTCAATGACTGTCTATGTACCACAATATAGCCTAATTAATAGACCTGTGTTTAAGATTTGACCAAGGTAGGTTGATTGACATTTTGATTACAATGGTATTCAACTAATTCTTAACTGAAACCTAACCTATATTGTTAATACTTGTATTCTTAAGAGCACTTAATGATTTATGTTCAGCAAAAATGACACAAGATTAGGGAAAAATATTTTTCATTATCAAACAAAAAAGTGCAACAAATAAAGTGCTTAAACAGTAGCCTTTTAATGCAAAACAATAGATCAACACATAAATAAAATAACAAAAAACGAGGTATTAGAAGGAGATCAAAAGCTGGGTAGAACGCGCGCCTGGAACGCGCGCCTGGAACGCGCGCCTGGAACGAACGCGTGTCTGGAAGGAACACGCGTCTGGAAGGAACGCGCCACGGTCCAAAATCAGAATTTTTTTTGCCGTGAGAAATTGGTTGTGTGGCGTGAGTGCGTGTGAAAACATGCAAAAGCATGTGTCACACGTCGAAACCGTGAGAGTTGGTAGCTCTGATTATATATACCTTCCAGGACCTTAAGCAAGTTGCGGCACCGCTCTCTCTAACACAGGCAGATGCCTCAAAAACTAGTGGCACACGAGGGGCAACTCGTAAGTGCCCCGCCACCTGAGACGTGCCATCGGAAATGCTGCCTCTAAAGTAGTGGCAGCTCGCGGCACATGAGACGTGCCACCGGAAATGCTGCCTCTAAAGTAGTGGCAGCTTCCGGAACAGCGGCATCTCCCTCTGGCAACGCGGCATCTCCCTCCGGCAACGCGGCAGGTGCCTCCAGCACTGTGGCAACTGAGCGGTGCCACAGGAAGTGCCTGTACAAGATGCCGGTGCCGCAATTTGAGCTTGCCCTCTCTCCAGTATCGGCCAGTCGTTGATGATGACGGCCGATACCGATGTCAAAGCTTTGTGAAACCAGGGAGATCCTCCTGGTAAGAAATGCTTTGGTGCACTGGACGAGATTTGTTTCATGTCTCTGGCAGCAGCAACTGTGGTTTTGTTTAGGCTGAACACAACAAGAAAAAAAAATGAGGTGCTTAGCATGAGCAACAATAGTCACCAAGGCTGAGCAGACAGAGATAGACAAAGAAGAGGCACCACCTTTGCTCCGATGTGCTTAGCAACAATAAGCCTTTAGGACATAGAGAAAACCTATTGTAGAGACTGGGCTGAAAGCTGCAGTTCCATGATCAGCTTTTTTGTTTTTAATCTGGTGAAATCTCATCAGAGCAGCCGTCATCATCACCTTCTGGTTCTGCCGCATGACCACTTCCTTTGCAATTTTACAGATAGCTTCTTCTGAGACAAACAGCCACTGAGTGCAAATAGGGAGATGGCAAGTGGCTTCAAGCTCCACGATCACATCTCGTAGATTGAAAATCTAATTTGTGTGACTGCGAGACGCTGCTGGAGGATCTCTTTCGACCGCGCCTTTTACAGCAAAGAAGCACTTTCTCCACTAAATTGTGAATTGTCATCGTAATGTGATTTTGACCGGCCTAATGCGGCTGCACCTCCTCGGCAACCGAAGGCCCACGGCGGTGACTAATCTTTTGTTTCACTGTTGAAATTGTCACCCTCGATGGCAAGACGTGGCTCCGATCAGACTAATTGAGTTTGTTTGTTTGACAAGCCGTAATTCATGTGCAGAAAATAATGATAATAACTCCTGTTCATAAAAATTAGGCAAACAGTCCTTTTGATGAACTGGTCAAAGATGCAGACTTATTGATAAAGTAATTATGTTGTCTTGCAATAGTCAGGCTGCGCATGTTTATGATAAATTATATGATGTCGAACAGAACCGTCTGTCTTTTTGATGAATGGCAGGAGCCATCTCCTGTCCAATGTGTCTGATTATCTCCTGGATTGACTCACTTACATTGTCAGAGGGGCTCTGGTATATAAAAACAACACCAACATCACTGTGACTCTGACGCATAGCTTTATTTATAGTGGTCTCCATGAGTCTTCTACCAGAAAATATATCAATGCCTTTCCCTGCATTTTTTTCTTCATGCATTTATGATGACTAATGTCATTAGTCATCAGCATTACCATCACACCATAAACATTACCATTCAAATTGTCATAATACTTACCGTAAGTCATTCGTAATAGTGGAAGATAAATAGAAAAAACAAAAATGCTTTTCTGTATTATTATGGCACTAAACCTACAGAACATTACATTTTAATTGTGTCTTTATAGAGCTTGGATTTAGTTGGTATGGTTCTAACTGTTATTGCAAAATATAAAATGCATGCCATACGCCAAATAATGAGAAATATAATTTTAGCGGCCAGCAAACTTATATCATAGGATAAATAGTTACTTATGATTAGAAAGTTGGCTTAAAGTTAAGCTTTTACCCTGCTATTGTTATGGTGCATAATGTTGACTGTGTTGAGTTTCACAACATCAACATTAGTGAGTTAGCTTGGACAGCTAGGACTAAAGTAAACTTCTTCCAATTCTGACAAATAAATCAGAATGTGTATGCAATGTGTATGAGAGCAAGTGTAAGGTAACAATATATTCCCATAGCCATTTTAGGGAAGCTTGATTGTTCCTCATTTTAAAAGGTAAGACTACAAATGATGCTAAACCCATGGTATGCTACAGGTCTGACACAGGTTAATGAAATGCAGTGCTTAGTAATACAGACAAAAGCAGTACCTTCGCTAAAACAGGATATAACTCACAAATACAGAACAGATTCAATGCTGAGATTATTGCCATAATAACCACTGGAAATAAAATACAAGGAAGTGCTGATCAAGGTGACGAAAGCAGTGCCCTCAACAGCTGATGGGTTACCCATAATAAAGAAAAGCTAGCATTGGCAAACTGTCTGGATCTGCATCTGCTGATGGAAAAATAAACTCATCTCGAAAGCAGAAAAATTATGCAAGCTGTTTACACTGGTTGACTGTGTAAAGGGTCTCGTTAGAATAGCCTGGCGGAGTAATTAGTGAGAGATTTATGAGTTGCTGAAGGTGTGATAGATATAGTTAGATATATATATATATATAGTTAGATATATATATATATATATATATATATATATATATATATATATATATATATATATATATATATATATATATATATATATATATATATATATACACATACATAGTATATAGTCACAGTGTAAACTGGGCCGGCATCCTCCTGAACTATTTATGATGTGGGATACAACCTGCGAAACGTCTGCACTGCACCAGGGTGACGACACATGCATATGTTCTCGTCCTCCTCCACACTTCTGTGGAACGGCGTTACGGCGCAGGAGGCCAGGGCTTGAATGTTGTTGATGTGTACCTAATTTCATTGCAGAAGCCCTATTTGTTGTCGTGCATGATCCCTGACGAAGCAGCTAGCAGCCAGCCACAAGGTACTGAGCCAGATACTGAGCCGATGCAAGCAGCTTCCCTGTCTGAGTCCAACAGCAGTGGCAGCAGTCCAGTCGGAGCAGCGGAGCACTTCCCACTGCACACCAATGAATACAGTGATAAGTCTCTCTCTCTCTCTCTCTCCTCTCTCCCCCCCCCCCCCCCCCCACTGGAGTTTACGTAATGGGTCACAAAACATCCAGGGATCTCAAAGCGCCGTAGCAGCCCAGCTAATTATACCAGCAGAAATTACATTTTCAAGTGGATAAAGAGAGCACAGCAAGTTCTCAAATATGATCTGATGCTGAATTTCTGAGTCACTCCCATGAACTGCATCTGGGAATGAGTCATTTAACACTGATAAGACTATTTTGAATTGACGCTTTTCATGCTTCATGCTTTTTTTCGCCATTAGCACAAACAAACCGTGACATTGCTCAGGGGTTCATCAATACTGTTGAACTGATTACTTAGGTGCACACGTCTTACAGCGCAAGAAACATTGGCAAGCAGAGCATCATACAGGTTGTAACTAAACCCCTTAGGTAAGTTTAACATATTTAGAGGAAAAAGGGGAATGGTAAAAATATTTCCCAAATGTAGGATCTCGAGAAAAGGATTGAAACATTATTGCAGGTAACATGGTTGCACAAAGAAAATGGCTGGTTGCAACCAAATCCATACATTCGACTGTCTCAACGTGACACTAAATGGCCAAACACAGCCTCCAATACACCGTGACCACAGTCAGCAATGGGTCAGCAGTTTCACATGATGCTGGAGTTCTGGTCAATTTCCATTCCAAGTGGAATCCATGCATATTTCTCTTTCCTCATTTCCAAGATGAATCAGTTTGAGGCTAGAGTTGCTGAATAGTAACCTGACCCGCCAGATGGTTTGTTGCACAGAACAATCTGAGAAGCAGTCATTGGAAACTGTTTGGAAAAGGGCAGGCACTTTAAAAAAATATGTGGCAGGAGAATGGATAAACCATCTGTCCATCAAACTCTCGCCGAAGACATTTGGGAGAAGAGCTTAAACATTGTTTCCATCGAGTAGCCTATCTGTGTCGTCTTGCACACACTTAAGCCGTGCCCATAGCTGCCTGTAGCTATGGGCACTATTTGTTATTTGTGACTCCGAGACGCCTTTTTTTCTACTGATGCGAACATGAATGTGACATCTCTGATTACGATCTACATGGAAGGCAACCTATCTGCCTAGTTTGTGTTGAGCTACGGGTATGATAGATTCCGAATGACAACTGGGCCATCCCAAGGCATCAGCTTGGCTGTGGAGGGTGAATGTGTTGTGGATGTCAACTCTGCATTCCTGAGGCAAACACAAGGATCGTCTGGGTGAATCTACAGTACACTCTGCAATTCACCCCTGCTGGTGCCTCCCCTCAATAAAAAATGAGACATCCACCTTCATGACAGACTGGGATACTTCAGAAGTTGCTTCCTCTCTTGACGAACTTGTGTTATTTACCCTTGGATGCTGTCAACCCCCCAGGGTCCTCTTGGGCCATCTCACTCTGTTACACTGATAAATGGGTTTGCCAACAAAATTCTAAAATAAAAGTATTGTAAATTAAAATATTTTGTGTATCACCATGAGATCATATTCAAGTATGAGCCAAAGACACGAGGGCAGTGAGAAGGATGAGCATTTCTTTTTATTTAAAGAAACTCATTAGTAGACAGTATGATAATCTGTGATCACTATGCTCCTGGCTCGGCCTAAAGCATGCATATTAAATGATTATCACAGCCTGGAAACCTAAACCCTTGGGAAAACCTTTAATATGCGTTGTGTTGAAGGGCTCCATTCATTAAAATGCCTCAATCACAGAGAGACCCTGTTTTACTCAGAGTTATTAGCAGCTCGGTAATAGAGGGAAATCAGCAGTTCTAGAGAGAAATCCAAATGCTGTGTGGGGATAAGACATAAAAGGTGACTGCTCAATCCCTCGGTGAGATGTCCTACTTGTAATGCATGTCAATAGCAAGTCCTCTTGGCCTCTGAATCCTGACAATTAAAATAGGACATTTTTGTATTATTTAGAAATGACTTGTTTCATATTTAAAGTTGTACTACAACACTATAATGGATGGCTCATGATCCCCAAAGGATGATCCCAAATTGATTTTCTTTGCTGCCACTCTGATCCTCATAGAGTCACAATCCTCAGTCACAAATGTCCGTTTAAATATAAGGCATTGTATTGCCATGCATGCCTTTAAATATGCGGAGCATAATCATGCACCCTTTGATTTGAATAAGCTTCAAATACTATCCTCTAGCACAAAAGTCCTCCAGCTAAAGTGTTAAGCAAAATCATCAATGGGTCTATGTTGTTCATTCCACCTACCACATCATTTTGGTGTAATAAACTGTCCAGCGTCTAGGGACTGCTAGTGGAGGTGTTATGACAAATGTTTAATTTTAGGGCATGGCTCTGATAAACCAAATGTGAAAGTTGCACTATTCCATTGTACTCTGCTGTCAAACACTGCCATGAGTACGGTTGTTCCAATTACCACCTTCCAAAACATACAGTGCAATAAAAGTACATTGTTGGTAGTGAATGCATGTCCTAGTTGCTTGTTTGCTTTGTTGGGGGGGCGGCAGGAGATATTTTATGACTGTTAGTCCAAATCTGCCAAATACACAACAGACTATAACAAGTATTGATTGGCTGTGAAAAATTCTGTTTACTGACCAGAAAATGTGAATTGTGTTACCTCGGCTGTCAACATGAACAGAGAATTTAAAAAAATCTCTGTAGTCTCTTGCTTGTTTCTGGCCCACAACTTTGTATCTCTTTGCTCCTTCCCTCGTTTTGCTGAGAGCACTGTTAAATCTTCTCTGATATCGTCCATATTTATCAGCAAAATAGCCCCTATTTGTCAGAAAGCTATTTCATCCTGCGCATGCTGAAGGATTACTCTCCTCAGCTAACGTCTTTCTTATTGAAGCAATACTAAACGGATGAGCTATCGCCAGAGGTAAAATGCATGGTTGATGACGAACAAAAGTGACAAGTGAACAACAAATAAATTACAGTTTAAGGAAGGGTGCTGCCATCAAGGACAAAGTGAGGCCGGGGGTAACATATTCACTCAATGACTGTAATGTATCTCTGGTATGATGTTGTCAAGGCAATATGCTGGGATTTAAAACACAGTAGTATCAGCCAGCAACACAAGGAGCACAGACATGATGTACTACAGAGATCTCAGATTGCATTGCAAATGTAAGCAGTTTCATTTCTGGGAGGAAAATAGGGTGCATGACGAAATATCACAGGAATGTTTCTGAAAGGTTGACTATTTTCTACCCAAGAGCTTATTTGAATATAGTTTCATATAATTTGTCCTGTGTACTTCACACATGTTCCGATAGCTTTGATTGTGAGAACCCAATGTCTGTAAAGCATCTCACTGTCCAATCAATTAAAGCTTTAACAGAATGGGTACATTTGGTTTTCTGTAATAAAAAGGAAGCTCTCATGCAGTCAGGCATCTTCTCTACTGAAGTCACAAGTGAGTTCACGGAGCAAACTGCACACTAATATATATATTATAACCTTGTTTTTGAAATTGTATTCACAAAATTATATTTGATGAACACTGTTGTAGCAAACAGCAGAAATGGAAAGGTAATACGAGGTGTGCATGGAGGTGTGATAACTCTGCTACATGCCATGAATAAGTAATGGCAATACAGACATTTTTCGACAAAACAAAACATTCTGAGTTTTGTACAATTTTTGTGCTGCAAACTGGCAGTAGTTTATTTTTTTTTAGATGCTTTGTTCCCTTCTTGAAAATGAAATTAATGTCAGCAAAGCCGATACATACCGAAGATTTAAAGGTGGTCCGACCAAAGTGGGCACAAAATGTTTACCCTCCTGACTGTAAAAAAAGGTGATTCTGAGTAAGCGAGAAACATACCCACATCTGCTGACATGCCTTAAACCTACTTTTAGTTGATTCTCGGCACACTTATGAGAAACGACAATTGAATAAGGTCTATGTTGAAGACGGCAAACTTATCCATTGAGAACTTCCATACATCTTCAGTGTGTTGCATGTAGCTGTCTGGTTATTTACTGGCCTCATTTTATGTATAGCTTTGGTTTTGTAAATGCATGTACACACAACCTAAGTAGAAAGTATATATTCTATGCCCAGTAGTCTTGTCAGGGTAGGCTGAGCTGGCGATAAGAAGGCAGACGTTTTTTGCAACTATTACTGTGGTGGCATTCTTCCAGACGTTCTCCTCATTTGCAACCCATTAGATTTGTGCATATTCATTAAGTAAGACGGGGGGCATATAATTCCAATGCAGATGGACTGCTGGGAATATTCCTCTAAAGATGCTCTGCCAAGGTTGTATGATTGGCGTACGTTTTGGCAGACAGGTGGTGACCGAGAACCACCCTCCATCAGCAAGAAAGAATAAAAACATTTTGGATTTCCCAGGGGGAAATTTATCGTGGCAGCTGCAAACAGCAATGGATTATATGGAAGGAAAAGACACATAGATCATACGGTGCAATGTCAAATTCCAGATAAAAACTGGTATTTACCGGAAATGTTTTTACAAAGAAAGGATTTATTTTTTGTCTTCGTTCATTGTGTTCTATCTAGGGCAACAAGTGGAAGACAAGATATTGGTCTCATAGATTCCTGCCTGAATGGATGGTGGTGTCAGAAAAATGGTTAATCTAGAAAGATGATCTTCCTCTTCATGTGGAAAGATATTTTTATCTTCAAAAATACTGTCCATTTTGAATGAATAGTTCACAAGGAAACTGTATTACATTTCCAAAAATAAGAGCCCCTTCACTGTATGTGCTCTCTCAAAGTGCAGATCCCACTGTTGCGATTGCTTGAAAAAAATGTAACTATTTTTAACTCTGACTTTCTGCATAACATGGTGGGTTCTTTATCATCACATAAAATGTTAAATATATCGCACCATATTAAACTGTAACCCTCTTCATCATAATGCAAGATTATTGCCAATACACAGTGCTATTTTTTTACCTCTAGAGGTAGATATTGTGCAGTCTGCTCTCATTAGTCCTGGAATGCCACAGTCAGTCAGAATCTACTGCTGACGCTGATTCAGATGGTTCGTCGTGCAGGTTTTACTCAAATGCACATAGCAGAATGATGAGAGCACTGGCTCTGGCTGAAAGGTTTGACCACTTGCGGTAACCACGTGGAATCCTCACATTTCCAGAGTGCACTCAGTTTTCCTCTATGACTGGAAAAGTCAACACAGCATAAAGCAGAAAGGGGAAATTCGAGGGGAGGATGAGGTAAGATGAATTCTCTCTTCTTCTTCCATGGATGGCCTCTGGAGTTTTTGGGTTCCCTTGGATTGAGAGGCGAAAAACAAGTTGTATCCCTTCACTGCAAGGGATGCTTCAAGGAAAACCTTCACATTTTAATTCCTTTGCAAACGCATATCTGAATAAGCTCTTGAAAATCACAATAATCACAATACTATCCTGGCTTTCATGTAACAGAGCTCTTCAAAGTTTCCTCATGTGTGTTCTAAAAAACGCCTTGGGTTGCACAAGGACAGCAAAATACAGCAGTGTTTTCCTCATTTCCTGAGAACTCAGTCCGAACTCTGACAATATTATGACTGGAACCTCAAGAGTTATTTTGAGGCATGTGAGATTAATTTGTCTTTTCAACAGGAAAGAGGAGATGAAGTTCTTGTTAAACATAAGAAAATATATGAACTGAGAGAAGGAAGTGAATTTGATTATGATTCTAAAGTATTCCATGCAAGACTAAATAAGCACACACTTATTACAGTGAACATGTGTGTCTTCAAAAGTGGAGCATAAAGTGTTCAGGCTGTTTTATGGTCTGGGGCCTTGGTAGCCTTGGGGTAATGAAGAGAAGTTTGTGACTGAAAACTTCACCCAACTGTAACTATAAAAGAGGCAAATCAGAAAATGAATTGTTTGAAAATGAATGACCTATGTTGTTGTTGTTTCAGTACAGATGACTTTTTGAAGAATGCATGTGTTTTAACAGCCTGAATAGCACTGTGGCTCTTCACATGAGAACAGTGTGAGAAGTCCTTGAGTCAGCACGATTACTTCCACAAGGAATCTGTTTAGTGAAATACTATGGCCCCTTAATCAGCAGTGACTAAGCACATTGTCCGTAGAGAGCTGGACCGGTCTTTAGACTCTCTTTTGCTTTTGACATCCTTTGATGTCTGACTCACGGACTGTCTGTGAGTGTGCAGTTACAGTAACTGATGTCAACTTGCAGGATTTTTGGCTATGAAGCCAGTATGTTTCTTTCATTTCTCACTGTCATGTGGGGGCCACAAACGTGCAAAGCTAGCAAATGCAGCTGTTGGTTTCCATCCTGGAATCCATTTAAAAGAGCAGACATGGAAGGAAAATTGGTAATGTGAGACTTGCTCATGTAATACGCTATTACCCCCGAATACCTCCATTTACTTCTGTGGATGTCGACTCCCTATGGAGCATGATTCTCACATTTTTTCTTGATCCAGTGCTAGGCTGCAATCAAATAATCAACCACTTTTCTTTGCTGGAAAAAGTCATTAGGTCAAGGAAAGATGTAAAGGAGAATTCTTAAGGATTTAGAAAAAAGACAACCGCTGTACTAGGGGAATCCTACTGCACTAACGCAATAGTGGATGGATGCATTTTCTTCTTTTTTTTAACCCTCGAACACTAACGTTAAAAATAGTCACACTATCACTAACGTTGGGTGAATTTCACCTGCTATAATGTACCTGATAAAATATACTTCTAATCAAAATATATTCAAATACAACAATACAAGGCAAGTTGAAGTACTCTTCTTTTATTTTACCCTATAGAACTTCTCATAAAACGATAAACAGGTATCACAGGGAGACCCTGAAAAAAGGCTCACTTTAAATGTCGCAGCCGCAAGGAATTGTGGGACGGGATCCTTTTGTAAAGGAGATATGAAAGGAAGCATTGAAGCACCTTTCCTTAGCATTTAGACAATTCAACCAGCTGTTATAATGGCTACCACTAAAACAATTCAGGGTAATTTCCTTGAGTTAGGAACCTTACGGAGCAAAAAAGACTATTTGACCGCAGCGCTAGTGTGGTAATCCATATTACACAGAGCACAGTTTTTATTTCAAAGTAACATAAATAAGTATATAGGTTTTGACTGAAATGTTGAAATAAAATGATTGTTTGTAAAATAAATGAAAACAAATCCACAAACAGTGTAACAGAAGGCTTTCTGAATGCAGGTTTATTAAGAATGAGTTGACAGACTGAACCAAGATAAACAATGAATAAGTTAAAGAGACACCCTGGAATCATAAGGGGCACCAGATATGGCAAATAAACACACCTCACATGGACTACGTGTGTTCATAGCAGCAGGAAACAAAGACGATCCAACCCACTTTGAAAAACAAATGGTGCTGGGAAATTTTACACAAACAAAATGCACGCACATACACTCAGGTACTTCTCCCGACCAATGAACGCCAATCCCTGTCTTTGGGATCGGGGTCCACTCACATCACGGTCTAAATTTAAGGAGCTTGCCACCAGATTTCATGAACCGTTTGTTTCTAATTAAGGAGATCTTCTTTTATAATGAGGGCATTAGGGCAACAGTAGAAATACATCTTCCAGAAAAGTATTTAAACAGATGGTTGTATTAACTTGTTATTTTCATCTACTGTAGCAGCGGTTGCCAAATTGGGGCCTCGGGATCTCCTCTGGTCTTTGAGAGAGTTCCAATGAATCCCCAGAGAAATTAAAATTAGTTAAAATATTTACGAATTATTTTAAAGCCACCATGTGTCAATTTTTTGGGGGGGTTTCTTCTTTGTGATTATAGAATATTTTCATTTATTCCGATCGCGTAAGTATTTTTTCATAGAAAAGCATTGGCTTTGCTAAACGCCACATGTGCTCTTTGGATCAACAACCAAAGTTATAACTATTCAAAGTCGAAATATAGGGGCTTGCACAGTTGACAAAACGACTCAGAGAATCAGTTCTTGACTTCCACCCCATAGAAGAACATCTTCAGTAGGCATTACTAGCACACAGCATTTACCAAAGGAGGTTACAGTGTCCTAAGATCATCTCAACAGTTGTCTTTATTTGTACTAGTTTTCAGAACACCTGTCTGACTCATAGCACAACGTGATTGAAAAGATGAGGATAAAGCCTAAGAGATAGAAGAGAACACAATGTTTCCTCTTCTTTCACACCGGATCACTGAAATGCGGCTTGGTAAAACTGGTGGGCGCCCCAATTGTGCTCATTTCAGCGACAAACTTTAATTGAGACCTGGGGGGGGGGGACTAAGGGGGAGATAATCATGCCTTCTCGGGGTGATGAACAGAGAGTGTATGTGTAGTTGCAGCTTGCACTGGAGAATCCAGTCTGCAAGCTCTCCCCCTTATTTTTCCCAGGACGGCTCATCAAGCCAAC
The DNA here is from genome assembly GCF_910589615.1 of Taurulus bubalis. Taxonomy (NCBI): domain Eukaryota; kingdom Metazoa; phylum Chordata; class Actinopteri; order Perciformes; family Cottidae; genus Taurulus; species Taurulus bubalis. The sequence goes on along the minus strand of NC_136590.1, from coordinate 27,977,405 downwards.
GTTAGAGGCTGAATTTTTTCTTTCTTTCTTCATTGTCAGCAAATGCCAGCATGCATTTGCATCAGCACAGTGCCTCTGAAAAGAGACTTAGACTTCTTGTACCAGGGTGTTGGAAAAGTAGGCGGTGCTCCTATACATGGATCCTCAACCAGTACATACCAACAGCACGAATGAAGTAATCCTTTGAAAAAATCATTATCATCATATAAAATGGCCAGTTTTTTTAAAGTATCTCAAAGTAGTAAATTAGCTTAATATTGCTGTTGAGCAATAACTTTCTAACCACAATAACTGGCCTGTACTGAATGAAACCATAGGTAGCTTAAACGTACACGATAAGTACTAAGCTAATGAGAGCTATGATCAGCTTGGTGCTAAATTGCCATATTGAGTATTTTAACTGCAGCCTAACAAAGTAGAGCCTGTGACATCACCCATAGTTGTCTTTAGAGAGATGCTCAAGCCTGGGCATTTTTTTTTTCACTGAGCACTCAAGTAATCTGTGAGGTACAAGAAGTGAGGCTTTCTGGTCGTTAACATGGCAGCAAGGGCACGGGATCAAATCAGGATGAAATTCAAAGGCCCCTGATAACGTAAATAAGACATAGCATCGTGATGTCACCCGTTGGTTCGTGGAATACAGTTTTGAAGCCTCAAGTTCAGCATTTTGGCTATCCCTATCCTGGTTTTTGGCTGTCGACATCTTGGCTTTTTGCAACCAGAAGTGACGAGGTTGAAGCTCAGTTCAACTGAACAGGATATTTTTAGGTGACCAAAATGTTACATTCCGGATTGAAGAAGACCTTGAAATTAGCGATTAAGACGATAAACTCATGTTTAAAATGTTTACTGAGGACATAAATGAGTAGGGTCATTTCCTTATAGATTTCTAGACAGACTTCTTTTTGCAACCATGAGTTACTAAAAAACCATCGCTGGCTATTACGAAGAATGCAAGTTTAAGGCACTTCTGTACTGGCTTCACCAGGTTGCTGGATGGTAGTGAGTGACGGTTTGATTCACAAAATCATCATCTCAATAAGGCCAGTTTCATGGATTTATGTCACAATATTCATAAGAAACACTTTGCACATAAGGCAAAGAACAATAAAATGCTGATTACTATGGAAATGGGTTATATTTATCAAATTAAAAAAGGAGAGCTTTGTTTTCATGCACTACACATAATTGTGACAGAGCATCCAATTACAATAGATTAATATGCAATAAACGAGGTCATAATTACAACAACAACAAAAAAGACATAGTTGCAGGACATTTTTTTTTCCTGTGGCAATCTGAAATGTGCTTCTATAGACAACACACGGAAAATATACATTATAATAGGGAGAAGCATATGGTCCCTCGCCATGAGGCATTTACTGTAAAGCAATATCACATTGTGAAGAATTGCCACAAACACTGCAGGAAAAAAAATGTTTAGGCCGTTGCTAGAAGAGGAAGAAAACGATGGAAGACATTGCTTCCCTTGCTTCGAATAAATCAGAAAATATATTTACTTTGGCAGCTATCATTCATCTGGATATTTTGGGGATTCCCCACTTGATTCATGAGAAGACAACATCTGGAGCAAAACATTGTATGTGGAACCAAATGCAGCCCTGGAATACAGAATAGACTTGAGATGAATGAGATGAGATGTGATGAATCCATAAACTCTGCTAAATACCCACACATGAATGGAGTCGGCCAGTGTGTCTAATGCAGCTTCAAATAGCATGAGATGTTTTTTTGGGGGGGGAATTCTTCTTCTTCTTCCCCTTATTCTTATTATTACTATTTGGGATTGAGTGACTGAAAACAACTAAATGAAAAAAACAAGTCTTCGATATGCAAGAACAATAACCAGGTTCCATGTGTCTATAAATGAGCAGTGAAAATCAGATTAGAAAGAAAGAAATGAAGATACAAATTATCCTTTATTAATCCCCTTGGGGAAATTCTTCTCTGCATTTGACCCATCCTTGGTTAGGGAGCAGTGGGCTGCCAAGGGGAGGCGCCTGGGGAGCAACTGGGGGTTCAGTGTATTGCTCAGGGACACTTCGACATGCAAACTATGGGGAGACTGGGGATCATTTACCAACAAAAACAATGACTGTCCCTAAAATCAGGTACCGTTCACGTCGAGACGCGTCGCAACAGATCACTTCAAAAACGCCCCTTGGCAAAGTAAGTTTGGCTAAACAGCTGATGAGCCTATTGAGCAGGGGTGCGAGCGCGACCAGGAAACAAAATGTAGGGGGCAAATTACTTTTTAAAGTATTTATTGCGGAAAAAAAAGTTGAAAAAGACCCATTAGGAATACTTCTAAAACGCAGAACGTAAATAACGTTTGATATCATCTTAACATTGTCTGTAGACGCACCTGAAAATGTGCTTATGCTGTCTAAAATGGCCAAGCAACATGGCCTTCACTTCATACTGACTCAGGAAACATCAACCCAAAAGTGGGCATCAAATGTACATTGTCAAATGCTCTACTGTTCAATACCTCCAAGACTTTCAAGGAAAAGTGTCAATCTGCTGTGTATTTTCATTTTGATGCGAGCTGGAGTTAACTATCATTTTGCTTCACCCCTATATGAGACTAGAAAAGTTGAGAAGTGGTGTTGTCTATGGTTGCAACCTTTAACAGTTTGATGATGGCATACTATGTGTGTAACAGCTGAAGTGCAATTCGCCACCAGCCCAATGGCGTAACCCAGAAATAGAAATTACAAAAACCTCTTAGGTAAAAATATTTTTTAGCCTGTTGTCTATCATTCTCATAACACAGCACTTAGCTACTTAAATGGTGTATCCTCTTTTTTGAAAGATGTGAGGAGAGATGCACATCACTTTCTATCCTCAAAAGGGCTCGCTGCTTCTTCCCTCCCTCCGGCAGTGGATCATGTTACTAATCAGATTATCTCCCCTCTTCAAGAAACTCCTCACCAGCCCCTAAACTCCTCATTGAACAGGCTGGATAACACAGGCTGGCGTTCACTTCTTTTGTCCTCATGACAAGCACCTTTGCATTATTTCAATTTCTGGATGGATTGTCGATAATAATGGATAAGGAACAGCAATTTATGTAATACGAAAGTAAATTAGAACACCAGGATATGAATGAGTCACAGGAATGCTACAAAACACAAGATTGTTCCAACCAACAGAATACTTTCTTCGACTGATTCTTCAAATCTTTCAATTACAAGTATTGATTGTTCTAATATTATGGTCCAGGGATTCAGGACAATTTGAGCAACACAAGAGCCTTAATGTTTGGTCAAAGTATGTCAAAAAAACAGCTATCATGCATTATTCTAGAATTACATTAATACATCATAAACAAAGCTAAAAGGGCCAAGAGGGAAACTGTCTGCACAAGTGCATTGGTCAGGGCAATTTGGGCCTAAGACTGAGGTGGGCAGTTTGCTTCAGCACTTCCATTGCCTCCAAAATTGTTTATTAGGAAATATATATAAAATACTGTACCAAACAATGTGCAGTTGTCAGTGTAAGCATTGCTGCTGCTGCCAGAATTATTGTAAGACACCTTCGAGCAGTGAGGAACGCTTTAGATTTTAAGGAGGTTGAAGCAACTGTGGAAATCATCGCACGAGTGCTTGGTGGTAAATTGTGATCAGGGTGTCTCTATGAGATTGTCTTTTCATTTATATCAACACTTACAATGGCTCTGCTCATGTCTTTGTTCTTTTTATCTCTTATATATTTGGTTACCCCCTAACTTTAGCCAAATACATATATATCTTATCATATCATATATATCATATGATTCATATATCTTAATATGTGCCCTCAAGAGAACACAAAAACAGTAGTTTTACTATGCACTATGCTATGCCTTTCTGAAAACCCACATTCATTTAAAACTCAATCTATCAAAAGGTACTTCATCCACAGCGGTTTCTGAACTCATGAGACAATGTTAACATTTACACATTCAAGACACCAGATTATTGTGGGAAATGAAAATGATTCTACACTGGTGCGTTATTATTCTTCCAGTAGACAATATGCATAACAATTAGGGTGGTTGAGGCTATTTTTATCCATGACTATACTAATTGAAGCTCATTATGAAGATTTACACAATTGCTGGAGTGACAATTTTCAACTTCTTAAAGCTCCATTAGTTGTGTTTAGGCTTTGCTGTGAAATAAATGTATACAATCCATTAAAGCAGGAAAGCAGTACAGCAAATGTTTTCTTTCACAGCTGTGTGATGCACAAGTTATTTGTATTTTAGTCCAGCCACTATGCCGCTAAAGTAATTTTATCTCCATTTATTTTTCTTTCAATACTTCACTGGTACTTTACTGGAATGGTGTTGGGATCAAAACATGCTCATAAATGAAACTACGATCTTTATTTTTGGCATTAGTTGAGTGTGTATGTGAGAGATTTATGGATTTTATTACCGAGTTGTCTTTTAATATTGCTGTTTTTTTCCTTAGGCTCTCTTGGATCATAAAAGTCTGCTGAACAAAATCCAGAACTGATTCCTTCCTGCTGAAAAAGGTTTTCGACAGAGGCAGTATTTCTGTGTATCAAAGAGATGTCACCACAACCTTCATTGTGTTGGTCCTCAGGGGGGGAATTAAACCAAATATCTTGTAATTAACTAAGTGGCTGTAGTCAATGCCCATTGTGTTTTAGCTTGCCCATCTGTGACCATGCAGCCATCCAATCTCCATGCTGCTGCTAATGGAAAAATATTGATCCTGGCTGTTCCATATTCAGATAGAGAAAGAGAGAGAGAGAAAACACACACACGCGCGAAAGAATGAGAGGTAGAACAGAGTCAATATAGCCCACATTAGCAGCCCTGCCTTTGTTTGCCTCGGCAGGTGGAGGTATTGATGCGATGGACAGTATTTGTCTATTGTATATAGGGGAAGAGGTTAAATGTAAAGCTAAAAGTGTTTTGAGGAAGTCCACTGTGTGACAGTTGTGTCATGGTGGAACATAACTAAATATGTTTATTCAATCACTGAAGACTGGAATTGCCATGTCAACTCCATGCAAACTGAGCAAAACACCTCCGCTCCATTGGTGGCGATCAGGATGTTTTGTAAAGATACTGACAGGTACGGTATAAGAACAGTATTGTATATAGAAACAAAGAAAAACAATGCAAAACCACATCACTCAAAGACATGTACATCCCATAAATAACTGGCATAACATACACATCTTCAATTTTAAGATGTGTTGCATTTTACACAAATAAATCATGTCCTGCTGTAGTAAAATAAAAATAAGTACTATTTCCATCATCAATCTGACCAGGGGTCTGCTGAATGAAGTCTTGTCCTAACACCCTCACTATATTTTCCATCTTGAATAACCACAGTAACAGATAAACATTGGTTATTGTATTGATACCACAATGTGATAGATATTTTTCTGTTGATTCTGGCATATTTCCAAACAATTCAACTATTTTGTCCAGATAGGAAATCTTACTATTTCTGTCTTCATCATATCATTTTTCATTTTTTATTTAACAAACATATCTTATTTTATCAGCTGCTGAGTGTAGAAACATTTATCTGAGAAGGATCCCTATATTTGATATGTTAACAAATATAAATATATTTAAAAAGAGGATTGAAACTGAACCCACTCACAACTTCCAGTGAGGAAGCCTTTAGCAGGGTAACCAAACGAGGGCTGTCCGCAACCAAAGAAATTCTTAGTTGACTAACACTCATCATATTTTGTTGACTAAATAAAATGTTGTGTTTACTATAGATGTGTTCATACATTTCTTGGAAATAAGTCAATTACCAGCAAGAAAGCATACAAAAAACATGTATTGACTAATCTTAGTTGACTAATATTGACCCAATAGATAGAACGACCAGGGCAAAATACTCTTGGTATGGTTGGGTGGCAGAATTCAGAATAATCCGTCTGGCAAGGGTGGCAACATTTAATAAAATGTGCCACATTGTGTCAACTTTTTTTTAAAGCCGACGAGTGAGAAAACTTTTAGGCAAACATTGCAACTTTAATATATTGTTGACCTTGGCAATGGTAGGACATGTTTAGTAGTCCTAACCATTGCTTAGCAAAGATCATTTTGATAGTTTTTCAAAACTATCAAAGAAATAATGGGTGATTATTACAAGCCCGGCAGCCTGCCGTGGATTTTGTTCTCTAATGTTTCAGAAAGCTGCAGGGATGACATATTTTTGTAATTACTGCACTCGTAATTTGTTTCAGACGGAAGAAGACAGAGCAAATGATATATTCTGTATGTGATACTGCAAATTCACATGTCCATCCATCATATTTTACACCTGGGATTACTGGGTTATAATGCAGATCAGGCTTAATGCGGGTGAAAGAACAGACAGTAAACAAGCTCAATAGCACTTCAAGTAATTGCTTTTCACGATGAATTTCAGTTTCTTCCGCAGTCCTGAGGGACAGTTTCAGCTTTTGTCCTGCCATTTCCCTAAAATGACTTAATCTGTTGTTACTGATCCTCACTTAAAGGCGCCTTACTTCAAAATGTCAAGTATTTCTTCGAGCTGTGCTCAGACCAGGTTTTGAGAAAGTTGCAGAGTAACCTATTGCTCATTTGAATGTCATCATAGATGCATGTTCTCCTGGGGCTGAGAGGCAGAAAGGTGTGTGTGTGGGAGTGTCTATGTGCTTGTGTGGATGGATGATGATCAGTGCAGTTTTGCTCTCAAATCAGCAGCTATTGATTCATCTGACAGAGCAGATAAATAAAGCTGGCCATTCGTGGGGCGTGTATGTGTGCGAGCCTGCAGAGTGTTTCACAGTAGCTTGAAGTTGCAGTGATCCGCTAATGGGCTCGTGCTGCCTTGTTCCTCATTGATCCAGGCATTGGAGGGCTTGCCGATGGCTTATGAGCCATATCCTGTGGCCTAGGCGCCGCCATTTACGCTAGTCCATTAAACCTCCTAACACCTCAAAATTACCCCGTATGGGAACATCTTAATTATTAGATCATAAAAGGTACTGGTTCCGCATTTATCTTTTTGGCTTTTTAGTCACTCGAATCATCACCGCCTCCACGATAACGCTCTCGATTCTTCTCACTATGAAAACGTCATAGTGCGGGGTTCAATTTGCTGTCGTTTGTTTTACCTGAGCATATTCCTTTCTGCTTAACAGAGCACCGTATTGCATTACGTCTGTGTTGTATGTCAGTCACAAACCACTGAGCAATGTGTAGCCCAGGCAGAAAAGCTTTTTGGTGACTGATTTAATACATGGAGGGTCATGAGCGTATCAACAAGCGTATTATAACTGCACTACATTTGTGTTCACTGGTTGAGAGCTTGATTTACCGGCTCACCTCTAAAAATGCCACTGCCTGGTGCATATCTTCATCTTACAAGAGTGTGAAATGGAGCAAATACAAAGTTGCTGCAGCCTCAACTCGTGGAAAGGTTAGAGAGCTACCCTCACAAGACAAATGACAGCTTTAGTCATTTGCTCAATTGGCTAGAACAATCGTGGCTACATGAATTGTGACTTGTCTGTCTTCGACGGAGACTGAAGCAGCATAGTATTTTAACGCTTTATGGTCTCAGGCCGAACCGCTTTATGCTCTCAGGCTTTCTTGTCGAACCTCAGATTCAAGATGAACAGTGCGGGTTCCGTCCCGGCCGTGGAACAGTGGACCAGCTCTTTACCCTCGCAAGACTACTGGAGGGGTCCTGTGAGTTTGCCCAACCAGTCTACATGTGCTTTGTAGAGGGGTTTTGTGGGGGGTGCTGCGGGAGTATGGAGTGCCGGACCCGTTGGCACGGGCCATCCGGTCTCTGTACGCCTGTAGTAGGAGCTGTGTTGGTATCCTTGGTAGTAAGTCAGATACGTTCCCGGTGGGTGTTGGCCTCCGCCAGGGCTGCCCTTTATCACCAGTCCTGTTCGTGACCTTCACGGACAGGATATCTAGGCGCAGCCAGGGGGCAGAGAAGATCCGGTTCGGGAGTCTCAGGATGGCCTCTCTGCTGTTCGCGGATGATGTGGTCCTGTTTGCCTCCTCGGACCGTGACCTCCAGCATTCACTGGGGCGTTTTGAGCCGAGTGTGAAGCGGCAGGGATGAGAGTCAGCACCTCCAAACGAGGTCTCGGATACAAGCGGCCGAAATGAGCTTCCTCCGTAGGGTGGTCGGGCTCAGCCTTAGAGATAGGGTAAGGAGCTCGGACATCAGGAGGGAGCTTGGAGTCGAGCTGCTGCTCCTTCATCTCGAAAGGAGTCAGCTGAGGTGGTTCGGGCATCTAGTCAGGATGCCTCCTGGACGCCTCCCATTAGAGGTTTTCCAGGCACGTCCAACTGGTAGGAAACCCTGGGGAACACGCTGGAGGGATTATATCTCCCAGCTGTCCTTGGAATGCCTTGGGATCCCCCAGAATGAGCTGGAAACAGTTGCGGGTGAGAGGGAAGCCTGGGTCGGCCTGCTGAACCTGCTGCCACCGCGACCCGACCCAGGATAAGCGGCTGATAATGGATGGATGGATGGATGGATGCTCTCAGGCACTTGTGTTAAAGAACTGCACTGTTTACGTACAGGGCAGATGAAGCAAGTGGAGTACAACACAGATGAGCTCAACTAGATAATACATATTCTAACCTCAAGCAGGGCAACATAACTCCATTGTACCTGAAAAAATAGGAGCTTGATGGCTAAATTCACATTTTACCATCAGTGGTGAAATCTGTCGCATAGCTTAACTCTGTAGTATATAAATAAAAAGTTGAATCTAGTCAAGATCTAATACATTAATCACCTTTCTGTAAGGCCGGAGAAGCACAAAGTGGTCCTGTATTAACATGCAGGAGGTGCACACATGTTCACATACACTTCACTCTGCTTTTTAACAGCTTCCTGCAGGAGCTCTTTGATCTGCATTGTGTTTGGCAGGCTTACACAGAGTATGACTGTATTAAAGGAATAATCCATGATCTTAATGTTAACCAAAGGGGATGCCACGCTATCAAAAGCACAGTATTGGAACCTAGCTTTAAATTGATAGTCAGGACTAGCAACTTGTTAAGCTTGATGGGGCCCGGTCTACCCCTGTGGTATAGCAATAAAAAGTTGCGATGGAAGACAATTTTTGAAGATTTGCAGATTTAAACTTTAAATTCACACTGATATAAATCTATGTTATCGTCAAAGTAAAATACAAAGACATTTTGATTTTATTATTTGCTCAAAACTGAGGATGTTTTACTTACATGTCAGTAGCAATTATGAACAAGCAGAAGCCACAGGGATAGGCAATCTTGGCTTTATCAGTAATGTAACTGTACACCAACACAAAGTATCATTTAAAAATGTTTTTTATAAACATGTAACACATGGCTTCTTCCCTGCTGAGCGATATTCAATATATTTTCAATGCCCCCCCTCCACCTCCACTCCTGCAAACCTGCATGATTTCAAGGCTGGATGAGTAGTAAATTTAGTCGGCCTTTGCGATTATAGCTTCAGAAAACAATCTGGGAGAAGTGGACTGTGTCACACAGCCATCAGTCTCAAATCCCACACAGTGTTGTGAGGGAAGCCAGGTGAAGAATTGCATCAGAATGCCACACTTGTTGTACAGACGGCATCGACTGAAGAACACAAGTGGTGTGTGTATTTCCTTAACCTCCATTCAAAAAAACAAAACTTTTTTAAAACATTTGATAAATGTGGGACCAGATATTTGATTTGAACCAAGCTGGCTCACCACACTTCCATTCACGTTTAAGATGCATTTCTGTGGGGAACTGCTAATTTCTGCAGACAAATTAAAACATAGAAAAGTGATCTGTTTGGCAGTGCTTTCTAGAGAGGTGGCTCACTTGAGGAGTATGAACCAAGTACAACATATTTTGAATGTAAATGTATGCAAGACATCCAACTCTCCCCGCTGTACTTTTTAGCAATTAAGTTTTTAGATCACAGAAATATTTCCGCTTCAGGCACAAGACGGCGAGCTTCTGTTCTCCTTCAGTGATGTATTTCTTTTCAAGAATTGATGATCCCAATCCCGCCTGTGGGATGTGAACGTTATTGGAGGCCCGAACAAAAGAAAAGAGATCTTGCATTGTTGTGATTCAGTGTGTCATCAGCTGTTTGCATGACAAGCCCCGCGGAGGTCAGCAGCTCTCACAATTAGACACCGGCCTCACCTTGCAAACCCATGCACACATCCGCAGATTAGTCTCAATAAACGTCAGGAACAACGGATCTGCCGGTTGCCATAACAACGCTTTCAGCAGCTGAACACACTATGTGAATAACAATATGGTCCGGTGCTGCTGCCGACTTAAGAGAACGGCTGAGACCAGTTGGCCTTTTCAGAACACTCCACAGATACTTTTATTTTGACAAGGTGTTCCCAGTTTGCAAAAAGGGGACACTATATTCTTAGTCTCAGGAAGTATACTTTGCGCTGAAAGACTTCTCTTGTTTTTATGCTAAAAAATATAAATGAAGATTTAAAGAGCATTTGAAATCTGTTGTTAAATATCCACGATGTGTGCTCTTGTACTGAAAGATAACCGTAGAGCAGCAGAGTACATATTTGCTAGAAAGAGGGAGCTGTTAACTTGCACACACCCCTACAGAGTTGCAATGAGCGTGACGACATGTAGCACTTACTGTAGGCTAACAAGAAGTCGCTCATGTTTGAAAGGCTGATTCGTTGTTTACCAGACTGAAGAGCGGTTGCTCCATGTTTTCACATAACTTTACGCTAACTCAATAACAGGCCATTCTGCCAGGAGCTGCCCATTTAGTCACTTCCTGAAGTCTGCTCAGGGCCAATTTAGAGAATTGGTCTTCCTCTGTTTCCAATTTCAAGCCAACATCATTTTCACTGTCGTCTAGTAACTACAGGAAGGTAATTTTCAAATTCAAGAATAAATCCACAGCAGCTAAAATATTAGTATGTGTGCTATCTCTGATGACGATGGACCAGTGCTGAAAAAGAAGCAGACTACTTGCCCACCACAACAAAATGAGGCATTTTAAAAGTAAAAAAAATAGTCCTGTGCTGCTCCCACTGTGCTTCCAACCATCCTTTTTATTAAGGTGAAGTATTGTCGCAGCCTGGTACCAAAATGCCTCTCTGATCCAAAAACTCCCCCAGAGAGAGGAAACCAGGGACAAGAGAACGAAGAGGGAGAGAGGATGAAAAAAAAAAATATGAAAAAAAAAGAAGCTAACAAAGTTGAAGTTAAAGTAAGAACAAAAAAACGGAGAAAAAAAGCAGAGCAATAGGAGGGACATTGGAGGGATTTCAAGGCGAGGTGATACACTGTATCAGGAAAGAAAATGATGATAAAAGAAAGAGAAAGCTGGCTCGGGCTCTCAGATGTAGCTTTCTCCCAAAGAGGAAGGATTTCAGAGTAGCCAAATTGGCTTTCTTTTTCCTTGCTTGTCATAGGTAACAAGGGAATGCTTCTGAGACTCTGCAATAAACCCACTGCATGCTGCATTTGCATATGCAATTCATTTACAAAAAGGAAAGACTGTCAAAGGAAGAGGAAGAGAACTGCAAATTAGAGCTTATCAGAGAGCAGGACGGTGCAATAAATAACATGAAAGCTATGTTTTCAGATGTTGTACCCGAGCAGCAACCACAAGCAGAGGAGGTACGTAAGTACCGAGAGGTGCATAGACTAATGGCCACAGGCTGCTGTTTCCATGAACTCTCTGGCTGTATTGAAATCTCTCAAAGTCTCCAAGACTCCAAGTCATGCAACATAGTGCATAGTTCATGTCTCTTTCATCTGATGTGTGTTGGTAGCATTGTTTTGTAAAAAAGAAAACCTGTTACTCCCATCATCATTACTATGGCCACGCTGGCTGCGTGTACATAACTAACAGTAGAGGGGTACGTGAAATGCCACAGTTTAATGCACAGGACATTACTGACAGGAAATGGAACCAACTAATCTGCCTGTATGAAACAGAGAGCCACACAATGCATCGTGTGAGATGTGCACACACTGTTAAACCCTGCGACATGAACAATTTATCAAAATATTTGTTTTAAATGTGCTTTGCAAATGTTTTATTAGGAAGGGTTGTGTATTCATCATGTTAGTTGGGAGAAATTCTGCGGGTTAAGCCATAGTTCTGACAGCTGTGCCTATCATAGTCAGCTCCACTTATCTTTTCTCTTCTCAAATCATTCCCCCGATTTGGCCGACCAAGGACGAGCAAGAAAAAACAAACTTCAACACCTCCCCTCATAAACATGTGGGTCAAGTCACACATGCAACACCAACATATTATATTAAAAAGCCAAGGTTATGCTACTAGAGGTAATTGTTATTGAAAGGTGTTCAAATCAAGATAGAGAAGAGTGAAAGTCAAGTAAAGACTTTTCATTCAATAACACAACACCCCAAATCACAGTGATGGACAATTGTGATCTCAAAATTGAAGAATCTGGATTCACTTTTTTAGCTATGAATGTGTTGCTTCTCGGTTATTCCAATACTTCAAGTTGAAGTGCTGCAGCATTCCTTATGGCCAGACATTCATCAGGAAAAGATATGCTGATGCATATATTGCTCTCCCAGACGATCCATCAATGCTGCTTGAGGAAACCGCCAGAAGTGCTTGCTTAGGACAGGTCGGGGTTATTTGTGCGCGCCGCTGTCAAAGAACATCAAAGCACCTGGTGACCTTTGGAGAGCTGAAGAAGGATTTGGTAATAATCTGCATGCAAAATCCCTCCAAGTGTTTTGCAGTGAACTGCCTTGAGCACATGAAGGCTACAAAAACAAAGCCTAAAAAGGAGACGGATACATAAACAAAAGTGGCGATCAAGTTCTGCTGTTTATATGTTGTGTTTATGAGAAGAGAAGGCATTTCTACTGGGAGCGATTATTTACGATACCTCACATGGGAAGCAATGATAAACACAATATTGCCTTTCCAGCTACATACTGTAAACCAGATACTGTGTTCCCTGCTGAGTTTAATTTATTCTGGTTCCCGGCCAAAAATCATTCACCTCAAATACAATAACTCTTCTCATACAGTGTATTGATCCGCTTTAAAGTGGTGTGATCCATTTTTCAAGGACACAAACATACCTCATCTCAGAAATCAAACACATTTGTGTTTAAAAGACGGGGGCAAGGGAAACGGTGCATCTTCTAATTTATTTCACATACCTTCCTGCCTATATTTTATAACAAAAAGTTTTTGTTTTTTTTAAACGCATGTTAAACTGCATGTTTGTTCAAGTGGCTAAATATTCACAACAAAGTGAGAGAATGGAACTGTGAGAAATGAGGGACAAAACAGTCTTCTTTCCAACTCAGCAGACACTACTAATGATTAGCTCAATGTGCACATGGCATGCAAGGTTAAAAAAGTAAATAAAGTCTTACACATTCTTCACTTTCCAAACATAAGGAAATAAACTTTGAACTCCAGAAACTGAACACAAAAAAATCCACGTTAAATAAGTCAAGTAGTACTGCTCAAGAATGCTTCGCTAGCCCAGTAATTCCAAAACCCTTTCTAATCAAAATGACCATCTTAAAGTTCAGATGAAATGAGAATAAGTGAGGGAGAAATAGCACAGCAAAGTGTGCAGGATTTGGTCTGATTTGGTCTTAACCCAAGTCGGTAACAGCTCTCAGATCAGCAGTAGAACACCACATTTCAGAAAATACTCGACATGCAATAATCATCTGATAACTGACAAAACATCAGTGCCCTATATTTCATTCCCATCTGCTCTCAAACAATGTAAAGCGAAAACAATACACAAGTGTCCAATTAATGCACCGAGCTGGTGTGCACGTGCAGCCTGTTTGCTCTTGAGGATGATCTGGGATTGAATGATTCATACAGCTTCCATTCTCGTGTGTAACAAGAGCAAGTTGGTTGAAAACTCAATCCAGCTGAACAGCAGCCATGCCCTGAAGCCACACTGTCGAAATGAAAACGTTCAATTCTTCTACCAACAGACAAACTCAAACGACCCGTGAACATGTGAGGTGAATGCACAGATCCTTTCTGTAGAGCGGGTGGAAATATACAAAAGGAAGCAGTCACTAGAGAAACGTTGAATGGCTCGCTACGGGCTGACTTTTTATGAGGAGAGATTTATTTTGGCAACTTTGCAAACAAATTCAGCCAGATAGTTTGTCAATATCAAGTAATTGCCTTAAAAACATCTTCGTAGCAGGAGTTTTGCAAAATTGCCTACAATAAAACAGTTTGTTTTAGCAGTTTGAGGTGCAAACATGTCAAGCAAATTGGTAATGTTCTAATGTGTGTCGTACAAGTAGAATGTGTATACCTGACCTAGTCCTCACAGTTCTTTTTAGTGAAAATACAGTCTAAACAAGAATTGGTCTACTTAATTGGTCGGCTTCGGACAGTAATATGCGGCCCGAGCCACACGCCACATGGTTGTGGTTTTGAGGTTATTTTTCCTGGTGCTTGTTTGACAGATGCCTCAGTGTATCACCGTCAGTCAGCCTCACATGCTTTCCCATTTTACCTCAGCTTCATTTGAACCTGCATCCCTTCGACCAAGTATGGATTTTTTTTTTAACTTATTTTTTTAACTAACACTCATATGATGTTCAGGGCAAATTTGTCTTATTTTAAGAGTATTAAAGATGAATCATTCTCTAAAATGTATAGCATGAGTACCAATGGACCTGGCCCCAAGATTAAATGATACCAACATGAACCAGTGTAGTTGCTGCAGTGGGGTAGTAACATGAAGGGTGACCTTTTCGTGATGTACAATCATGGCAAATGTCCTTTTGACTGATGAGTTGATTGTGCTTTGACCTTGTTAACCCGAGGCTCCAGTAAAGCCGGGTTCCAGGCACAGCTGCTCTTACTTCCCACTAAGAATAATGAAACAATTGGATTGGTAGAGGCGCCATCAGAAGAAAAGAGGCCTCATTAAAAGCCCTTTATTCATTCTTATTGCATTACAGACATCTTTTGTGCCGCTCTCGTTTTCCATTCCACCTTCTAATGTATTCATCTAAGCCTTTCACTGGTTCGAGGCCTTGCAGAGTTGCTGGGTGTTGGGAGAGCTGCGGTCATCAGATATCGGTTTGGACAGTGTGTTCACTGTAACGAATCTTCAAAATATGCCATAATCTGAATATGTAACTCAAAATCATTGTATTGCGCAAGGCAGACCTGCATCTATTTTAGGGCTGCAACAACGAATCGATAAAATCGATGAAAATCGATGATCAAAAGTGTTGGCAACGAATTTCATTATCGATTCGTTGTCGCGTGATTATTACGGCTAAGCCCACTGTCCCTGTGACCAGATGATAATGGACGGGTGGATAAATAATAACCAGAAGAGAAAACCGCACACTTGGTTGCGGAACATTTGTATTGTAATTTATTCATACAAATTGATATTGACTGTCCACTGTCGGCCTTTATAAAAACCTTTGTATCGACTTTCACATTCGCTCGGATGGAGAAAAGTTTGTGATGCAAGACTTTGTAAAGATGTAAAAGACCCATTTTATTGACTGCTAGGTGTGTTTGATTTCAACTTCAGTTGATTCCTTGCTGATGTTTCCTTGCTGACGACCACAAGGGCTCTTGTCTTTTACATCACAATCATTACTAGAGACACTCTGGAGGAACATCAAAAGAAGACAATCTGCTGAAGTGAAATCAAAGTTGCTGGAGCCAGAAAATGTCAATTTGAGCAAATGGGTAGAGCCTAGATTGCCGTGAACTGGGACAACCACCACAGTTCCTCTTGATGCCCTAATATCCCTTAAGTTGAATAATAATTACCAAAATCTTTGCCATACAAAAATAAATTGTGATTGAGACCTGAACCTGACTTAGATCAGACTTTCTGTCAAGGCAGATTTGAAGGGATTGAAGAGCTTCACAGGTCCTGTTTTATGGGGTGTAAAGAGGAAATGCCTCCCTGACATGTCTATGAATACCATTTATGTAACTTGTGGGTCATGTCATGTCAGATATAAACAGAGGCCGCCATCTGTCTGGCACCTGGATGTGAAACACTTGAATACTAATCAAGTGATAGCCATGAAATGCCATCCTGTTCCACTCCTTACATGGTGACATGAATCTGGCATTAAGTCAACCCTCCTCCCACCCTCATTACCAAATTGTGTTTCTGTCTTGTCCTGTAAGCCTCTGTGGCGTTACGACAGTTTGCCACAAAAAGACACCGTCACACCCTGCTAACACTGGCAGTGAGTTCCCCTCAGCCCTCTCGGACAACTGTGAAACATATTCAGAGGAAGGAAGACAGAGGCGGAGGGAAAGTGTACTACTCATCCATATCAAACAGAATCCAGCATAGTGTTTCAGCGAGAGCACAGGAGACAGAAGGAGAGATATTTGCATTTAACATGTCCTCTAACCTGCTCTCTCCGTTCCTTACCTTCTCTCCTATGTCCTCCCAGACACAGAAGTACAACCGAGTGAATCACCAGCGAGGCTCTCCGATACACACAGCAGACACACTGCTGTGCTGCTCTCAAAATATTCAAATTTAAAAAAGGCATGTTGTTTGCTTACTGGGGAGATTTATTAAGCCAGAACATTACGTGATTATGACTATGATAATTCTGAAACACTGAAGATTGCAAAATAATTGGGAGTGAAAGAAAGATGTGGGCTCTGTGCGTTCCAGTTACGGTGCCCGGTCTGCGTTGCAAAATCATTAAATCAACAGCAGCCTTGGTCTACGTGAACGGTGAGTGGTTATGCTGCGTTCACACCAAACGTGGCGGGAATTTGACACGTGACCAGATTACATGCAAAATCAATGCACAGACGCGATTGGTGGCGAAAAAACGATTTTTTCGCGGGGCGGTGCATTAGATGCGTTTAAGGCGGCGCGAACTGAGCGAAAGACGCGGCGCGAATTCACACGAGTTGAAATATCCCAACTCTGGCGAAAAAATCATGTGAGTCACAGTTGCGTCAGCCAATCAGTGTTGAGAATCAGTGTTGAGAATCAGTGTTGAGAATCAGCGTTGAGAAGCTCCGCCCTTCACCCCCGCCGTCTTGCCGTTGCTGAATCCAACTGCTGCTGGTCCTGAACTAGCGCTGGTAGTGGCCGTCGTTCAGACGCTGTTGTGGGACTACGGATAATATTATGAACCCAGACACGATGGAGTTTAATGTTCCGATGTATGTGGAATTTACACAACAAGTATAAAGCAGAACTAGTGGTTATTTCCATGGTGGATGGCGGAAACGGTATCTGTTTTAGCCAGACGCAGTTCCTGGAGGAGTCGGTGAAATTCACTGAGTTGTGTGCGGCTACGGATGGTGTTATGAACCCAAACACGAGGGCGTTTGATGTTCTGACATTTTGGGGACTTCCAAGACAAGTATGAAGCAGAACAAGTGGTTATTTATTCCATGGTTGATAGCGGAAATGAAAGCTCTTTTCAAGGAGAGAAGCAACGGAGATAAGCCACGGCCCCTTTGACGCGGCACGAATATTCGAGCCGCCTTTGGTGTGAACACACTTTTAGTGTCGAGCGAGTAAACTGTTGCGGTAAACGCGGCGCGATAATTCGCGCCGCTTTGGTGTGAACGCAGCATTAGACTGGAGACAATGAATCCTCACTCGCCTCGAGCCAAAAGAAAACCCAACCTGAATGAGCATCTAACCTTCTGAGAATTGGAAAGGAGGACAAACAACTAGGGCATGCAAGGCCATATGTGCACTCACACTTGCACACACCTCTTTCAATCGTCAAGCGTCGGCCCAAAATCTGCTTTGTACGGTTTGGAATAATAGAACCGTTAACCTATTCGCAAGGAACACGGGTAAAGTTACATGAATGCAAATATGTTAACATGAGAAACAATATATTCAATAGCAATGTCTCTTCTATTCAACTACAGCTCCCTTGTCTGTTTTATTGTGCTTGGCGGGACAAAATCCCAGTATCATGTTATATTTAGGATAATAATGTTATTGTTAATATCACAACCCAAATCATATCCACAACTAGGGCTGTACCAAAGTCTGAAGCTTCAAAGCTCCATTCATAACAATGAGATTCAAATTATTACTATCAATACATTTTGCATACAATGCAGTCCAATGCAGTCACTTCATCTCACACAATTTAACAAAAAACTGATGAAATCATTTCCAAAATTCACAACATGTTTTTGCCTCATGAAATATTTGGCTACAATCCAGATTTGTTGGCGTTTAGCCTTTAAAAAAAAGTTTTGCTGTGGTGGCAGAAGCCAACATTTGCCAACTGACATTCAAAGCTTCATTCAAAAAGCTCAATCAAAGCTTTGTATGAGAAAAAAATAAATAAAATACACTCGATACAGCCCTATCCATAAAGTTAGTTGCTCTCGTTGAGCACAGTGCAAATTTTTGGTGAGCAGGCACATAGAGAACGAAGATGCAGAGTGCCAGATCCATGAAAAAAAAGACGGCTTTTTGTATTCACTCGTTAACCGTGGGTGGACATGCTATTCCACCAGAAATATCTCTAAATCTCTAGTGGTACTATACTATTCATGACAGTTTTTTTTACACGTCTGTCCACAGGTTTTCAACACACCATGCATATCTATATATAAATGCATAGGAGAATGTCAATGTTCTAGGGATAAAATAATTCGGTTGATAGGACATTCTGAGCCTTAGTGCTGTCAATTTCCATTACCATCTTCACAGATTTAGTCACGCTTTTGCCTCAAAGTGTTCCCATTTGATATTTTAGTGAATGTGCACCATGATAAGTCATACAAGTTATCACAGACCCTTTTTATTTGGTTTCTAAGCAGGAAGATGGCGTTCATTGGAAGCTGTAAGTCGGCCTGATTCCGGCAGTATGTGTGTGACATGTGACTCAATTTCTGGAGTTATAACTCTGAGAAGGAGGCGTGCAATTTCCCACCCAAATTGTGTCAATCTGGTTCAAAGAGAGAAAGTTCCAAAAGGATCTAGAAAAAACGTTTGACGGTGAAATCAAACAAATACAGTCTACGACATCTCTGATCTGTGGCCCAGCACCAAGTCTGAGAAACAGGCTCAACCTAATGACAGAGGTTTGAGTGTAAGGGCACGTTACTGCCAGTACAGTGTAATCAGGGTTGTCATGTAGCAAATGAAACTTCCCATGGTTCAGTTTGAAGGAAAACAGAATTCAATGCAGACACTGCTAATCAGAAAAAGCATCTAAAAAAACACATTTCCATAGTTAAATAGTGGCGTTTGTCAGAGAATGAGACAAATAGATGAACAAAATAAAAAAGGTGGGGGATAAGTGTCTTCTCTCTGCTTAAAATGTTGCTGCAGAAGCTAAACCAGGGCTCCTTTGAACATAAATTCCCACAGAGCAAGCTGGATGAAGACGCTCAGGGTACAGTGTTCAAGTAAGCTTCTTCTCTGAACTTGTGTGAAGAGGTTTAGAGGCAGATTTGTGAACGGAGTCGAAAAAACAACACATTTTCTTCAGATGATACCCTAATATTCACTGAACTCACCGCTGCCTGTATATTGTCCGACAGACTTTGCGTGGTTTCAAGGCATGTTTTTTGGGAGCATTGAATGTTGAGGTTCAGCAGTGTTCTGGCTTTGTTTCTGTGTTACAGTTCACCTGTCTTACTCTCAGAAAAGCTTGAGGGAATTACAAATGATAGTGAGTTCTCTTACCTTTATATCACAATAAGTGGAAGGCCAGTCAAGGTCGCCACATAGAAGGGGAGAACAAAAACGAGAGTACATTAGTGAAATTACAATCTTTACATACCCAAAAATTAGACAGCCACGGAGGTTTCTAATCAGAGTGACTTAGGTTGAAGTCAGCATTGTTGGGTCTGCACATTCTGGACTTTAGATGACAGAGTGGTGACTGAATAAATAGTGTGCAAGTCAGTGAATCATTCAGAACCAACACTTTAATTTAATGTGTTATGGTGGATGCTGAATGTGTTTCATTCTGAGCTCAGTCTGAGCCAAAGATTCAAAAAGTACTTGTAAAGTGTGTCAAGTGCAGAAGTAAAACAGTTCTGTTGACTGTACACCTGACACCTATTCTAATATGTACGCCTCTGAGAAGTGGATGCAGGGAACAAATGATGCAACATCTGCCTAATAATAGGGTGTCAGGATGAAAAATGAGAATCCAGCACAACATTTTGTCTTTTAATCTTCTGTAGTGTGATATAGAGCTTTTTCTGCAGGATAGTTATAGGCATCCAAAGATGAATAGAGCCACAGTTTCTCTTTACAATGGACGCCTAATCATTCCATCAGGTGTGTGATGTCTGGCCATTGAGGCCATTGAGTTGGTCAATCTGGTCCTGGAGGTTAATGTTATACCCTTCTCAAGTAACAACCACAGTAGTGGAGAGTGAGTAAATGTACAAATTCAGAGGACTTGTATTTTCTTACGGCATTTTTCGAAAAACAAGCCAACAAAACTTGCTAGCCAGTTTTAGCTAACATGTTCGGATACAATATTCTGCATCCACTTGTGCTCTGCCCATTAAAATATAGCATTTTGTCAACCAACAGAAAAAGGCTCTTTAGTGAAAGACAACCAATTCAACATCTAGGACAGCTTACAAGAGCCCAATAGAAAGAATAGCATATGCAAGATTGTTTTAAGTTTGATGACTTTGAAAGCCATGCCTTCCCTTATAACTCAGACTCCTAGGGCCGTAACCCAACCCCAAGCCATGTCAAAGAAATACGTAAGACATCCTGATCACCGAATCACAGATAGCAACCATCTAGAAATACATACATGTATCAGCTGAAACTGAGCAGCATACAAAAAAAATTGAAAAAAACTGGCAACGAATGTAGATATGCCAAAAAAAAAAAAAAAAGACACAACACAAAAAGGGTCTGATACCGCAACAGGACCGAGAAAGAGCTTTTGGTTTAATGAACTGCGGCGCTGCTCTGTTGTGTTTACTGGCTACTGATTTCCTTTAGCCTTTGGGTGCCATGCTGGCCTGAATCATTCATCACTATTAGGCAAAGCACCATCCCATAGCTCATATAAAAACACACAGATGGAGACAGACATTGGCTGAGTTCCTTCACTATATGAGATGTCACTTATGGTGCATCCACTGCAAAGGGTGAAAAGGCCATATTGGTGACTTCCCATGGTTTCGCCCATAAACTGTGAATCACATACTTTACATTCCTGCTGAGCATTTTCCATGCACCTTGAGTTTTTTAGATGCATTTCTTACCTTCCGGGCAACTTCGGTTTATTCAGCAATAAAAATCTACTTTAAATCTAGGTAAAGCTTTCATCATGTAATAAAGTGGCCGTGAGCAGGGGCCATTTTGAAAACCCTTCCTCGGATGGTGCATTCAACAACACTGGTACACAGGAGTTTTTTGTGAAGGAAACAAATTCATCCACATTATTATTTTCATTATGTGTGTTACATTATTGTATTTGTTTGTATTTGCAAACACCTTTTTTGGGCTAGAACACATAGTTCGTTAATACAACACTTTTCAGTAACTGTCCCTTTAAATGTTTTCAAAACAAAAGTGGGGTTTGAATGTTCAAATACCTAAATGAAGAAGACAATTGATTCCCAGTGACCGATTCACTTTCTAAAAGTATTGTGCAATTAATAGATATATGTTGTTTCTGACAGTATGATTTGAAAATTAGTCATTAGGAATGTACATTTTATTTATTGAAGTTCTCAAAAATGACTGGTGGACCCCTTACAATGCATTCAAACAGCTCCACTTTGCTACAAAACATTGTAAAGCAGTGGTGTCTCAATAAATCTTCACAGAAATTTGCATCTGTCAGCCCTGCTTCCCTCCTTGACAGTTGTGCTTTTTATAGAGCCATCATAAATCAGAGGAGTCTGGCTAATGAAAAGGAGAGGAATCATATGCAAAAGAGTCCTTTAGACCTTCAAATGCACAATGGTAAAAAGAGAGAGAAAAGATGATATATGTTTCTGCAAGAGCACATGCAAATATCCACAAGTGGAATGGGGGTTGACTGTATGGATCACTGAGTGCTGGTAAATACTAAACACCAAGGGGACGCAGTATTTACATTAAAGAGTTGTATTAATCCACAGATCAGATGTTACACTGAGACATTTGATCTCTCAAGGTCTTGTGGGACAAGATGGAAAAGCTGCACTTTCATACACAGATATGGAGATTTAAAATGGACAAATCAATGTTGACATTAGATTGAGTGGAATTTCCCTTTCTGACCATTATTGTATGCCAAGAACAAATATGCATTTTCCAAATAAGCCAGCCTTGGAAAATTAAGCATTTTTTTTTTCAAATACAAATCATGGAAATTACCTCAGTTTCATAAATACTGTATTGACTTATGCCACAAAATCAACTCAAGAGACTGGGGATGTTGATCAAAACTGACAACGAGAAAGTACAGTGAAACTGCTTATAGTGAGTCAATTTGATCCCTATAGTTGGATGTTTATTTTTACAGATTTTTTCTTTTCTTTACTTCTAATGCAGATTACCATCTAATTGGCATTTGCTATTTACTGGCTCGATGCCAATTATTCTGCCTTTTCTCTCACCAAAGGCCTGCTTAGAGTGAAGCTTTTCCAGTTTTAGGTCAACTCTGTGTCACTGCAGCGTGGGCGGTGCATGCAGATGAGCGACGCCCCATTTCCGGGGTTCCTCGCTCCCCTGTTGAACATCATTGAGGTAGGCGGGAGTTGGTCATTTGCATGAGCTGACCCAGAATGAACACTGCAAGTGGACTACTAGATACTATACGTGGATTATGGTTTCCACTATGATGTACGGTACTTTTCCAAATAAGGTTACAAAGTGCTATGAAATAAAAATAAAACAAAATCCAGTACAATAACACGGTTTTAATAAAGAGAGGACTAATTGTGCTTCGGCTGCTCAGCACACTGGAATTGACATAAATAAGATGTACAGTCTAATCAACAGTTCAGTGACCATAGATATCATAACGAATGTAATCAACCCGACACAAAGAACAAACATTCTCAGCCCATTAGGACCAAATCAGCAAAATTCTGAAATCACACTGGATTCAAAGCAAAGCAGTTAGTCACTAGAATTATTTCATTGGAAGTTTTGAGATTTGACTATTAGATACGCAAAGTTGAAATAAAAGAAATGACAATGGGTCACAATGACTCATCTCTAAGGGACAATAAATAGTAGGTCTATGTATTTTAATTGTGCTTTTGTATGTATTTTATTCTATTTAATGTGTACTATCTGGACCATGAGTCTGGAAAAAGTAAAGTTTGATTGAATAGGCACATACAATTTTATGGAAATTCGTATAAGAATAAATTCTTTCCTCTGAAAAAAAGCTTGAAAACAAGACGGCAGTCACATAGGATATAAACTTCTTTAGATATGAAGGCACAGGAACAAAAACATCTGGCATTGTAGTTTCAAAGAAAGAGTCGGCACTGGTATTCCACGAAGCTCCCATGCAAAGCAAAGTTATCTTTATTCAGGTTGGATCTCAGGTTATCGGCTTCATCTGTTGTTTTTGCTCTTTGGAATGCATGGACTGAAACCATTTAATATCCTCCGAATGTACCGGGTGTTGCAAATATTATGGTAAATGATGGTTGCTTTGAAGTGGGCTATTGATTTTGCCTAATATCTCCAGTGAATGTCAGAGGGGTTACGGGGATTGCGGTGCGTATGAAGTGTTCAGTGGCGGTTGGCAGGCACACATATTGTTTAGCGGTCTTGCTGGCTGACTCGGCTCTGTGTGGTCGTTCTGGAGGGAAACGCTCCCCGGAGGATTTTTGGAATTAGATTAGGAATGCAGTGCGAGGTAGCAGGGTTCAAGGGTTCAATATAGGCCTTTTAACATCAAAGTTATCCCTGATGTTCAGATTTTAATACTTAAGATATAAACACACACACACACACTAGCCGAGTGTGGAATGAATCTAAGGGCCGTCTGGGGGCACAATGTAGGAAAAACAGCTGCTGGAGTAGGCATAACATTGCATGAGGCTTTAAGGTAGCATTAAAGTTGTGTTTTGTGTTAGGTGATGGTACAATTGGATCTGGGAACTTGTTTAATAGAAAACAGACAACATGCTGCAACAGACAAAGAAACACTGTCAGACAAGTTGTCAACCAATATCAAGCTTATTTGGGAGAGAAAATGGCAAAAAAAAGACGAGTAGTAAAATCATTATTCAAACAAGATTGTAACCCGCAATTATATATTATTTAAACAATACCAATAACTATATTAGTAATACATTAAAGTAAACTAATGCACTATATTGTTGATGGGGAATCAGTTGCATTTTTCATAGACAACTTCAGGGTTAAAATGTCTGCAGCGAGGGATGGAACCACCTGCGCCTCATATGAACCAATGTGCATGTATTGCCCACATGACTTGAGGAGGATTATGAGCGCCGTGGCAGTGCATAAAGGGTACTTTTTATTGGAAATTCTCCGATTACATAATCCTCATATGCCATGAGCACTTAACATCCAAGAAGGGTCCAGGACTTTTGACTTTCACAGTGATGAAGCCACTAGATTGAAGTTGAATTGTTCTTCAGTTGATGGAACTAAAGTTCTGCTCACTATTTATTAACATGATAAGCTCCACCAAAATGGAAAATGGTAGATTCAGTGAGAGACAGTATTTCAGTGCACCTGTCCGTTTAATCTAATCATCAATAAATGACAGCAGTGAATGAATAACTTCATGACAATGTAGTGTAATATTATACCTTATTGATTTTCCGTTTGAGTTCTATACACTGGGATATTTCCATCATATGGTCTACATTACATTATCTACCATAAGGCTAGATGGGATAAAGAAATAAGAAATTCATGCAAGGTTTGTTTTTTGATTTATTTTCAAAACAATGTTTGTAAACTTGAGAACTCATTTGCATGTTATATTCTTGAGAAACATATCAAGAGACTTTTTTCCCGTAATCATTTGTTGAGCCCATAGCACCACTTATGCAGGACTTGTTCTACAAAATAGAAGGAGCTGGCCCCTACTGTAGTTGGCAATTCAGTCATGCAGCCTCCTGTGCCAACTTAATCACCCATTATCCAGGGAGAAGTGAACTGTGGACAAACAGCATTGATTCCACAGAGTGGGCAGAATGAATCCCGACATCATGACTTACCCATCCAGAACTGCCTTGTCACAGAAGATGGATTGACTGGATCTCAGAAATAGGTCGACATTTTGATGGCTAGTCATGAACTCTGTCGTTGCCCAGTATGTTGAAATATTGCAACTGACAAAAAAAATGTGGATTCTTATTCGACTGGTGCCCATTCCATTTGTAAATCCACAGGGGGGGGCAAACTAATCCTCAGGCAGATGCTGGTCAAACATGTTAATAGGAATCTCGTGGTTGGCCAAGTGTAGGTGTTGTGATAGATAACAGGGCCTCTCCTGAAAGCACTATCTCTATAAGTACAGCTGGTTTATTATCAGTCTGTAGTAAGGCTGCATTACAGAGACCTGCAGCAATATTACTGATTGGAATGCCACAGACCTGCTGATATTTGCACAAATTAGCATCTGGTATGTGTATAGACACTGGTGGTAAGTGCTCTCTGCCCACAGGGAGTGACAACTGGAAACTTAAAGGTTGGTAAATACAGATTGGTGTTGTGTAATCTGAAAAAAACAAGTTACACAGTTCCCCCTGTTCTCAGTCTTTGTGGGAAGTCAGGTTTGGGAGGTGTTTTAAACTCATATTGATCCTCATTGGTTTCTGAGTGAACCAGCAATTAGAGCAGTGCTGTTCTACTTTTTGACTAACTGGCTTAAGGCTCAGTCACACATTAATTTGCGTGTGAACTTTTGGAATGAAATCAAATACTTCTAGCGGAATGGCTTGCGGAAACACAGTAAGCTTGTGCTTCTTTTTCTTTTTTTACCGGTAAACTCGGACATGCAAATGTGTACTGCTTATCAATTGAGCAAGTGCAAAACGGAGGAAGCTTCCATATTAGCTTGGTTGCACCATTCAATTGTATATAAACTCGCTTAGCCAACCGAGGAGCAACGCCGGAAGAGCTTGCTTCTTTGATTCCAAGAGCAAAACTACAGACAAGTAGTCACTAAATCACCAAGATTAAAAAGTCACAACTATTTTGTGAAGATAAGCAAACGAGTTTCGCTGTGCCACTTTAATAAAAAAGTATCATCGGTGGTAGTGATACCACCACCGATTCAGAGATCAATACAACAAACGTACCCATCAATTTATTTATTTAAGTAAAAAGTACTTAAAATACTGAAGCGCCAATACAATTCGACCAAATCTAGACTTGTTGTCCCTTTGCTTCAACACACGTTCTGGATGGAAAGGACCCTGCACGCCTGATTAGCAGTGAAGTTAATAATTATGATTGTTGACAAGACCTAGTCCGGGCCGGGGATCACTTAATCCAAGTTTCGGCAAGGGTTTTGAGGAATAGGTCATCCATCAGTTGAACAAACTCATTCAGTAGCACGGAGTAACTCAGGAATAGTATTGCTATTTAATACTTGTCAAATGTTCAACAGACGCCCCGATGGACTATGGGTAAACACAGCCGAAACAGGGAGCAATCAACCAGAAGGGTTTATTTACCTCTCGAGTATAACACAAAAGCAGGAACAAAAACAACAAGATGTGATTGCCATTTCAAACATGGCTGTGAAAAATGTAATATAGGCGCTGCCATCCTTGTGTGGATTCCCTTCACCACCTGCTAAAGCAAGATAAATTTTGCAACCAATGAACAGCCACTTAGGTTCACAATGCTATAAAGGATGAAAGCAATGATGAATTTGTACTAAGTAGCACAGAAGCACAGTTCACCCCAGAAGAGATGAATTTGAGGCTTGCTGCCGGAAAAAAGGCAGCGTTTTCTTTGCAGAGAAAGTATTTTTCCTGGAGCTATAGTCGCAGAACTGGCAGAACTGTGCACTGATGTAGCAGTTGGATGTTCTAGATATTTAATGCTGGCTGTTATTCTGGGTTTTCAACATGCCCTGTTGATTTGGGACCAGTGCCAAAAAGCCTTGAGTTCATTCCTGCTCAAAGGTCTCCGAATTGAAGCATGTTCACATCCCTGTTACGCTCTATACTTCACACTAAGAGGCGTACAATAAGAATTTCTGTGTCTCTGGGTTTTACCTCTTCATTTACCCTGCGCAGCCATTCAGGCGGACATGCCCTCACAGAGGGAAGTACTGACCAACACAAATGAATCCACTTCAGCTTGAGCTGTCGGAAATAATGAGTCTTTCCAGCTGTCATACAGGCTTGCCACAGCTTTGGATTGCCAGAATTTAAGAATTTCTTCCTATGTCCTATCCTAACCACCCGACTGCTCACGGGCGTCTACACTGTCCCTGTTGGTTTAGTTACAAGCTGTAAGTTACACAGTGGCCTAAAAGTCAGAACTCAACAATTGGAACGTTAAGAGGAAAAAGGGCATGTGAGATGCCCATGACTAACACATGTTCACCCAGTCACACGACCAATTTATCTAGTGTGGCAGGCCACCAACCCAGGCCTACTGCTGTCCTTCCCCCAGTATCCGACAGGGATTTATGTTGCAAAGGCTGGCCAACCATTCTGTGTGGGCTATACATGTTCAGTGATGTGATATAAAGCCACATAGTTGAGTTCCGTTAATTAATGAGCCATTTGATTTGGATGGCATTGGTGGGTAGTGGCCCGATTTTGAACACAGTGTTCTTCAAATACATTGTTGAAGAATGTTTGTCAAAGATGAGAGAATGATTACTTTTCGTTCAGCCTAGCCAAGCGTGATTGTTTAATTTGAAAAAAGAGATAAAACTACCCAGTATTTCACTTAAAGATGGAAAAAAAAGTCTGATTTTTTTTTCAATCTGCTGTTGTAGAAGCCAGCAAGGGTAAAAAGGATAGCGAAAATGTCCCCTTTTGTAAATCAGCATTGTTAAAGTATCAGTATTGTGGATTATTATTTCCCAACAGGTGCCCACACAGACTTTAAGTCTGTGTGGGCACCTGTCTATGAAAATAGAACATTTGGCATTACAGGTGCATTTCCCAAGATCCCAGGCGTCTGGTTTTATGGTCGTAAACCACAGAAAGAATTGTACACCAATTTAAACAAGCCCAAGCATTTTGCCTCTTCGGCCACAGTGTGAAAGAAGACATTATCAACATGAAGAAGTTGTGTGTTACAATGGTTGATGCTAAATGCACCATAGGTCAAAGGTGAGATGACAAGTGGCTCCATTGTCTTGCCTCTGAAATGACCAAGGCCTCCATTGTACCACTTTCCCAGAGATTGTTGGCGCCCTTCAGCTCTGCAGGTTTCCATGCTGACCTCCAAACAACCTCTCATCCTCCAGGCTCATAGGGAGCTTTTACATGGATGCCTCTTAATTCAATGCCAACTCGACAAAAGTGGATGAGAACAGTTTCAGAGCATGGGAAGCTTTTACATGCTGTTTGACATTGCTTTGTCAGGACAACGAGGTTAAGTGTGACAAGTGCGCTCGGCCTTGGGAACTTTGTTTGCTTCTCGGGTGTCTTGATTTGTTATTGTTTCATAACGCTTTCAAGAGGGGGAAGCATGCCTCAGGGAGTCCTCTCTAACAGAATACTCTCTTCAGAAGTTGACATGGAGATTATGATTACATTGCTCAGGCTTGGTCTTAAAATCTATTTTTTAACTAAACAGTTTAGGATAACACATAGCGTAAGGCACAGATTTTCAACATGAATAATTCAATAGGCAGACTCCCCTGTGTAGGAAGGCTAAAAATATTACAGTTTCCTAAAAGATTTCCAGATGGGAACTGGTGATCCAGTTCATCAGGAATGAGTCACTCTGAAAGCATTTTTTCCCCCAATAAAAGTAGAAAAAAACTAAAATATATTCTGCAGTATATTAAAATCCCAATTAGATCATGTGCGGCAAACACGTATATTCCAGATGACACTCCATGATTGTTAAGTCTGTCTAGACGGAGGTTAGGAAGTAACCAATAACCTTCCAAGTGCTTCCAAGGGAGCGAGAACCAAATCCTTCCCAGTGACTTATTCCACCCATTATTTGTGTGAATCCTTCACTTTTATTTGCCGTGTCCAAACTTCATAACATAGCTATCTGTTTGTTCTGCATGTGGGTGAATAGAAGGCTTGAGAAAAATGTGATGCCCCATGAATAGTTTATCAGTCGATATGTCTGCGGCTCCAAACAAATCAGGAGGGGTCAAGGAGGGACACCGCTGTATATGCAAGGATGTGCAGAGTTATTTGGATTTAAAGGGAAACGTTAAGTTTCCACTCTTAGTTGGCCATGTCAGATACATTTCTGTTGAGAAAATCTTATTCGGAAGAGAATATGAAGACAAATGGTATAATCACTACTTTCTGTTGTAAACACGCAGGGTTTAAAAATAGATTTCAATGTTAAACATTGACCTACTTTTGAAGACACACTTTTTTTGTTAAGATACATTATAACCAACTCACATTCAGTTTTACCTTCTAATAAAGTGGTATAGATAATCAGTTTGGTTGTTTACAACCCGTTTAATCATCTGGCTTGGTTTGTGCTTTTTGCCCAATCAGACTTCTCTGTCGCAATATTGCTGATCAGTTGGTTTGGTGCATTCATTATAACTGGTAGAATAAATAATGGTTAAAAAAACAAGACCCATGTGGTAGTAAATCAGAAATAATATTTCCCTTTGGTTTCTTACAATGACTACTAAGAGATATTGGGTGGTTACATTAGAGAGGAAAAGTCTGCCTGTTTGAATAATAGACGTGGATGAATGCCATCTGTGCATGGCTGACCAAATCTGCAACGCTGTAGAGCACATGGAAATTGGTAGCAAGCATGGCTGTATGAAGACAACCCCATCCCCCTCCGCTCACCCCAAACACCCAGCAGAGTCTACCAGTCCGGTGCAGCAGACATCTTTCACTTCTATTGTGTCATCTGTTTAACTCTTCACAATATGAATTCTCTCAGGCGTTTCAACCCCGAGGACTCAGTATAAAAGCCACGACTTCTGGGGTCTGGTGAGCGAATGACATCGCTCAAGATCCTCCTAAGTGTACACAGCTGCAAAGACGTGGCAGAGGGTGAGGAAAATGGAAAATATCTTTGCAAACGATCCCCTCAACCCCTTTTCTGGGAATTCAAACGGGGAGCCTATGTATTTGATGCCGACTACGGCTGGGGAACAGTGGGTTTGACGTGAGCAGACGGGGACTATAGTATATAAGTGTACATCAAAGACGGGGATCCATAATCTTTTCATCAAGGCGAGCTGGTATTGAGAGTGGTCACAGCTGGTTTCTATACGAGAGCTGTCGAGGCCACACTACAGAGGCAGAGCAAAGGCATTCTTTCATTACACAGCCTTGTGATCCGCTGTGATTTTTGCATTCCAGTTGGCGCTGCTCTTTCAATATACATGGAAATCATTACAATGTGCATAATCATGCTCCGTACAACAACAACAACAACAAAAGGCTGTGGAGAAGAGGGCTGATATGTAAATAGATTTCTGCTCATTTGTTCTGCTAGGGCCAGTTAGACACTATGGGGAGCGTTTGCACACTGATAGAAGCGTTACACCATATCACACACGCTCAACACTGTAGCCCGAGACAAGTCACCCCCCTTGGTGCTGTAGTATTATGTCACTCGTCAATGATACCGCATTTGACTGTGGAATCAAAATGCACCGAGTGTCATTTTCCATGAGGTCGATGAGACGGTGGATGCAAATAGGTGCCTGAAATCGAATGGATCTACTTTAAAGCCCTCCGGGGTAGAGAGGCAGGAAAACTTCTCCAAAAATAGTTCAATACTAAACAGATGTTGGTCTGCCGTTTGGTATGTCTGGAGCTACTAATCCCAGTCTATGTGCCAACACCCTGCAGTGCACACGCAAAAAAGTACAAATCGATACAGCTGGCTGGCAATGACTTGCCGTTGTCATTGACTTGTTGTTAACGTCAGCCTGGGATATTCGAGAAACAAATGGAGTGAGGTTTAAATCTTGCATTTGTCTCCTGTTCATTGAAATAAGGACATCATGGCTTGGTTATTAACAAAAGTGTCTCTATGTTGAGATCATAATGTATGCCATTGTAAGGGCATGCCAGAGCAGGGAGGAGCTATCTTGATCCTTTGTAAATACCGTTGTTTTTATTCCTGGATCATCAGGTCCAGGTGAAGGAGGAATGAATAGATATGGTTTTCATACTTTCCAGGGCGACAATTTCCATTTCAATGTCTAATCCTATGCACAAAAACTTGTTTCTCGTTTCTATTAGTTAGGATGAAATTGTACCCATTGAGTAATTGTTTGTTGCAGAGAGGAAACAAGTGAAACAAGGAATTAAATAGGAGCAGTCAGACAATCAAGCAATCAGTTTACATCTGGTGGTGGAACTTAGTGTGAGCAACTGTCTGTCCGGAGCAAAGCCAGAATATTAATAGTTGTTAATATTGAGCATCAAAACATCACAAAGAAGAAGGTTGGGGTGGACGAAAAAAAAAACCCCTAAGGTTGTAATAATCGGAATTCCCATGAAATTGAAGGCTCCAGTCCGCAGCTGCATACAGAACAACATTTTGATCCGTAAGAAAGCAACCCATATTTAAATGTACGTATATGATTAGCTTTGGTTTCCATTTCTTGGTTTGGACCCGTCCTTGACCTGGGCCAGAATAATGTGCTCTTCCCTGCAGCCATGAGTGAGGAGGGTTGTAAATCCATTCACAGGGGGAATTGAACACCCGATCCCTCCAATGAGTCTCAGGTTCATATGCTCCTTAAGGGGCCCATGTGGGGACATAAATTAGAGGGATGTCTTAGACCATAAAGGAACCTCTTAAAAAAAAGAAAAAAGAGAGTGTGGTTGATGCAGCTGGCCTTCTTTGTTATGAACAGGCACATGCAACCATATATGGAGCCCGGCTACTTAGGCAAACAATACACTAAATACAACGAAGCCTCCAGTCCAAATGTTCCTTTAGGTGAGGAGCGAAAGTAATGTGCAAGATGGCAGATGAATCAATGCAAAACTAATTTACAGTGATCCTACCCACCTAATGTTCCCATTACATATGTTGTATGTACCCCCAAATGACAGGAAGCCTTTTAGAACATTTTATAACCTATATGGCCATTGCTCAGATGGCCCTTTAATTCAGTTATGGCGGCAACAGAGAAGGGCCCTCCCTCCTCCTCGCTGGGTTAAGTTACTAGTGGTAAGAGCAAATGTGTCTAGCAGCTGGTAGCACATGGGGTCTCTCCCATCCTCCGCTTGTATGGGATAAGCGCACAAAGACGCCAGCAGTGCGCAGTTGTCTAGACAAAAGCAGGCGAGTCTTGGAGGGAAAAAGCCAATGGAGTCAATGAAGTTAAACTGGACACACCGGGACGGGAAGATGGATGGCTGATGTTGGGAACGTGTGGCGAACGTGGCCTCTTTTCGGTGGCTAGAGCCACGCTCTCCTGAAGCAGACTTCAATGGGCACTTTAGAGAGGTATCTGGAATTGTGTGGAGGTCTAAAAATGTAACCTTACTCCGCAACACATGTTTCTGGGCTTCCTTCTGTACAGGGGGGCAGAGGGGCTGGAGGAGGATGGAGAAGTGCAGCCAGCCTGTGTGAATAACATCGCACATAAAAGAGAATAGATAAACACTGGACTGGGCTACTAAATATGTAACCCAAAAACAGCAATCCCCCCAGAAGAGCGCTGGAGCTATGGAACAGCATGTTCTCTGTTGACAGGGAAAAAAAATAATGAGAAAGGAACAAAGGTGCATATCTATACTTGCACAGTATTCAGGCAGAATGTGTTCCATAGAGGCCTTTAGTGAATGTTTAAAAGGTTATAATTTAGAGTTGTAATGATCTTAATACAGTCAGGGCTGTTTATCAATAGATAGTGACTTTCAGATCTTCGATTTGAAAGTCAGTCATCAGCAGCCCTGTAAGTACATCCTGATTTCGTGCACAAACTCAATTATCCACATGTAGTCTGCAGCGTCATTTTGATCCTATTAGTTATGGACTTTGAGTGCCTTTCATTTTGTTCTTCACAAGGCAGAGAGAAATATAGACATCAGCGAGGGCAGGATCAATGACTGCAGTAAATATAAAAAGCGTGGGATTTCACATTTACTCAATAACTACTTGTACATAAACAGTCAGAAACTTAAGTGCATGAATGCATTCAGCCAATGGTTGTCATTAGCGCAGAGATGCCAGCTGTAACACAGCAATAACAAAACATTCACCTGTATCTGAAACAAATAATACCCCAGAAGCAGGTCTATTCTGAGCTCCTACAGTTTATCTCATTAGGTTTGATTACTTACTTTCCCTCATCTGAGTAAAAAGCACTACTGAAAGCATAACAATCCAAATTTGGGTCCGGGAAAACGAGCATTGTCAGCTCACTTTGTTTTAGCCGTCCTCTGGGCTCCCGGAGTCATTTCCTTCGCTTTGTTCTTGGAGCCAAGTAACGGAAAGAAAAGACTCTAATCATCTGCTTGTCTTCGTTAGTGTGGAAGAGGAGAGATCTTATACCCTTTTCAAGTTTGATAGCATTAATGCAATCTCCCTGACATGTACTGTAGATGACCACTGAACAGAAACCACAGGAAGTTCAAAAAGAAAAGAAAGAGCCTGAGTGTTTGGAGAACAGACTGGAGTCAAATAATCCGGCAGCTCTTTGATGCAGACACATGATTGAAAGCAGAGGATTGCCGGTTCAAATGAATGCAGTTTGTTTGCGCAAGGGTCATTTTAAATATTGCGTAGTGATGAATAGATGATGGTGTTATTGGCACGGCTGCAAGTCCAGCTGGTTGATTTCTGGAACAATCCTTCACACTATGGTCTCTGAGATTACTTTTTGAAAACCCCTCGCTTTAACTCACTAGCCAGCACAAAATAAAAAGCTATCAGCCATTGCCTTCCACCTCCCAAGACTCCGTTTTAAAAGCAGTTAGGTAAATGGTGCATAATGATCTGCTCATGCTGGTAGTTTGCCAATCAGTAGTTGGAGTTAACTCCATTGGTACTACATCTACAAGAGTGTACTTTTCCACCGCTTTTTATTCACATTAAGAAAAACACGTCCAATGGTCAGTAAACAAGCACTTGGATTTGTGTTGTGAATTCTTTATCTTCACCACAACAGGCCACGAGCAAACATGTGGCCTGAGTTTGCGCTTCAACATAACTAGTGCTGCGGGGGGTTGAACACAGACAGGGCTCGTGCGGATAGAAAGAGACCAGCAGAGGAATGTTGTAAAGTTGACGGTAATGGCTGCTGAAATCATGAACCTGATCAAAGTAATTAATATTGACCTACAGCTCCTGACAGATCTGAAGAGAAACACTCGGCTTAAATGAAGGAATTGTCGGCGTTTTGAGATTTTCGGGGGATTGTGTTGACAAAAGGGCACTGCAGCTTTTAATGGATTCAAAACGGTGGCTGTATTTCCACATACAAAAATAATTATACCTTATTTTGAAGAGATAAATGTCAACCGTGAAAATGTGCTTCATTCATATGTCGTAGTGGCTGAAGTAGTGCATGTGACATACCCCAATCAATTCCAAATGGTTAATTTTTCAAGGATTGATTTCACTGTCCACCACCATTGTGTCCATAGACCATAGCTAGAATATTGAATTTTAATTTGTTCTCTTCTTTTTTGAATTTTTTAATCAAAGTTAAGGAAACGCAGTGTGACAAGCAAGCTGTAACCCTACGGCTGAGGGTGATGGGTTGTGACTGGGACCAGTCAGTCAAGAAAAAATGCCCCAGCATCCCTTTTTTTTTAATCTTAAGCTCCTCTTAATGGAAAAAATATTATAAAAAGCAATACAAATTGTGTCAGGTTGAAGTAAGATATCCATAGTAGCCTAGAAGACTTTTTCTTTTTAATATTTTTCTTTTATTTGTAGTTATGTGATATATTGATGGTGCATATGGGTTGCAGAACTTGAGACCATTCCAGATACAGAGTGTATTTGTAATGTAATATATCGGATCTTAACATATGGATCGACAACAATGGAAACATAAAGTTAACACCCCCAACAGTTTATTTCTGGTGACGGATCACAGATTTTGGGAAATATGCTTGCTGGTCATTCTCATTACAGATGCCATGTCCTAAGCATCACTTTAAATACCTCAACTTTCCCAATACAAAGTAGATTCAAATCACTCATGGAACAGAAGGGAAGTAGTTTATTTTTCCCCGCAATGGGATTCATCGACAGTGACAGGTTTTGTATCTTAAAGCGTTTTTCCAGTTGGAAATAACTTTTTCACCTTTCTACACAAACACATCCACAGGAGTTCAGGTGACATGAGCTGCCCTGGGGATCCGCTGTCACGACTGGCATCAAGCTTTTTTTTTTCCTCAACTGTCAAGATCAATAATTGTAAAGACTCTTGAAAAGTAAGGACCTGAAACATGAATGGGGTTCACCAGCTGTGTGCAACAAAACAGTTTTTACAACTTGTTTCTTTACTTTCTTTTGGGGGGCAGGGGTTTGTAGACATATTTAGTAATTCTTGAAGTCCGTTGGAGAATGCACAGATGGTTGAAAGAAAAAAAAGAAAACTGAATACATTGGTTTAAAAAACGTAATAAGGTTGGTGTGAGTTTTAGACGTCTCCACCACCATCACCAAACCTCTAAATTAGGGAATCATATGCCAAACAAATTATTATTTACCCAAGTAATTTTTCTTATGTTCTGCCTTTGCGCCACATACCCTTTAGTTCAGAAAGGGAATAACTGTAACAGCTTTTAGCTGCTATATGAATCAGGAAGGACTACGGCCATCATTCCCGCCATACCTCTGACCAAGATGACTGCATTTTGAGACCATCTTACTCTGCGATTTCCTTATGAAACCACAGCCTTCTGTGAATTGAGTCAGTACCACTGTTCCACGGATGTGGAAGAGGAAGCAGCCGGAGCAGCGTTGAGACAAGCAGAAATAGAGCAAACCAAAGTAGGTAGTTTGTCGTCGCCTCAATCTGGATATTTAAAACATTTACCAGAGCAAATACCCCAACACCTGGGATACATTTTCCTGAGAAGGCTTAAGGCTTCGTTATTAGCAGGACACAGAGGGCTGCTGGCTCAACACAAACACACACACACACACACACACACACACACACACACACACACACACACACACACGCATCACTCCAGGGAATCACTTTGTTTTCCTGCCGAGGCACCTGTTGTTACATGCAGGAGGAGGACGAGGGAGAGATGAAAGGTAAACTTTTCAGATTTTCCACCAGCTTTGTGTCACTGCAGTGGAGAGATTGCATGCTGATGAACAGCGCCCAGCCCTCCCTCCATGGCGCCAGAGCTGACCGCTTACCCGTCGGCGAAACTCCACCGGCCGGTTTGCGTCATCCAGAGGACGTTCACCTGCACGTATACTCCCTGTGCTGCAGCGACACTGGGCTGGTTGAAACCATCAAAGTTTCCTTTGGATGTATTAGACCTCTGCCACACTGTTTTGGAAATGAAGACTGACATTCTTTTGTCCACTGATTTACAAAAACATTTTACTTTCCCCGTCCATGTTGCTGTCAGCTACTGTGACCCATAAACGGTTAAGTGTGGCTTCATATGAACGTTGCGGCGAGCTAGTCACATTTGATTGGAGGATTTTTTTTGTAAAAGCCTTAGAGTGCAGGATGAGTCACAACACATTTGAAACCCTTTTATAGAAGTGAAAAGGCATGGATTTGATGAGGATTTTTAATTAAAAATACTCAGATACTTTTTTTTACATATACTTAAATTAAACAACAAGTGATGAATTATTATTTAATTTAGGGACGCAGGATTCAAACAAGGGAATTGCATTTTTCATTTCACTCGGACTTTAAAGCCCATTATCAAGAAAGAGCGTCAGTTTTTTGCCCTTCAAAGACATTTGCAGCTCGTGGCAGAAAGACAGATACAGTTGCAGACAAATTAAATCTTATAGCACAATGGGCAACTGGCTCTTTCCTCCTCGCTATACTCGACTGGTCTGTATACGGCCCTGATTACCTGCCATCTGTTCTTATGGTAGCACCGTCTTGGACGGATCATTATCATCATACTTATTTTTAACTGAATCTATGGCATTATCTGTAATAAGCTGGAATGTCTCGCCATTGGCCGTCTCTTGACAGCTAATTAATAGACCGACATTCATTTCACTGAAATTAAACTCATGTAGGGACCCAACTGTGCTCTCCAGACGGTCAGCTGGCTTTGGGCATTTCAGCGTCAGCACTCGACAGTCGGTCGATTTGTGAATGGAAAAATAAAGTTGTCTCCCTTCAATTATTCAAAAGACCCGCGGCTTTGTTCACAAACATTCAGAGAATACTTGCTGACAGCTTTCTGAGTGAAAACGGAACAGGAACAATTGAGCTGAGTGAGGAGTGGACAGGCCCTTCGCAGTCAGCCACACCGTCTCAGTGACAATACAAATAAGCAGGCCGTGGTTAAACTTTTCAAAAGATACTTTTGTCATCCGATCAAGCGGGGACGCGTTATCTGCCGAGCCTTCTTGCTGCGACACGGGTCCTCGCGATCACAAAAGTCACATTGAAAAAACAAGTGTAATCATGGCCTATGATGCTTTCTTTAAGACACCTTAAAATTCCTCAATACAGTTCATTGGAAGAAAAACACTGTAGGCATGGTAGTATCTAGTTCAGAATTGGTAAGAAAAGAAAAGATCAGGAGAGAAAAATAGGAGTAAACCCCCTCAAAAAGAAATCAGAAGCAGCCCAGCTCTCGGTCTGTGCAAGACAGCCGCCATCCAACAACCTCCCCCCTAGCACTCTCTTCATCAACACGCCATGCCTGTTTATGGGAAGGAAATTGTTGGGTAGTGCAGGGGTTGAGCGAGTGAGAGAGGGGTAGAGCTTCCTTAATGGCTCCAAGCCAATAAACACATAAATAAACATTATAGCAGCAGCTACTTTTATGGGGGCAGGTGGTGAAAGGCTAGTTAAGTGGCACAGAAAGCTAGTAAAACGCCAGGACTCCAGCCTTTAATCAAGTTTGGGTGGGGCTAACAGCAGAGATCTGATTAGATGCAGACACCGAGCTCCCTATGATGAACGTGGGCGGGACTTGTTGCTCACAACTTTCCCGCTCAAACCATCCCCCACGCCTCCCCCTCCCCCAAACCCATCACTCTCCGAGGTGCAGGCTTAGGATGGCAGCTGAGCAGACTCCCGAACACATGGGTTTCCAACCGTTTGCCTTGATGCACCATATGGCGCAGGCTATCATCATAGCTCCTGCCAGCACAGACTCGTAAGTAAACACTGCAAGCTGATTGGCTCATTATTGCTTGCTCCCATCAAGGTAGTCATGCAAGTTTCCTGATGTTACTGTTTTGTCTGAAGAACTTGTAGGAAGAGAATGTAGAAATCCAGCAACTGAAAGGTTTAGAGTTCGAAGAGTTTTGCTGAATAATAAACAGGCCGATAAGGACACTTGGATTACCCATCTCTGCCGGACAGATAAATGTAGATTCAACCAGAACAAAGCCCACTGACTGAGAAGCCTGGATTTTGCAAGGACAGCACAAAAATACCCCCTGTTCTTTTTCCTTGGGGGATTTACATGATTGCCGAGTGACGAATACAAGTGCACATGCAAATGAGGCAACTTAGTTGTGGCTACCTGTCACTCAAACTGCGCTTGACACTCAACATCAAGTTGTCCAGCAGGAAACAAGGTAACTTCATTCAGAAAATCTTCAATGTAATGGTCAAAACACACAATCTACTCAGGGTCCAATACCAAGGGTAAAGAGAGAGACAGAGCCATCTGAAAATCTGAAAGTGAAACATGTTGGCCAAACTCTTTTCGACCTATCTCTCCATTTTGCTCCATTAGCTACTTTGTATCCACACATGGTGAAGTATGGTGTTATATTAGACAATTGTGGATAGCTAGTCGTCCAAAGTCTCATTTGACAGGATTAGTTTTGCAAACCGCTGAGTGCAGGACAAATCATCGAACTGTTGAAACACCGGAAAGGAAAATACACTCCAACTATATTAAAGTATTCTTATTATAATAATTAGCAAATAATGAGAGTAACTATAGAAGCAGCCGAGAGTGGGAGGCCCTGCTCTGCAACAACCTGGATTGTTTTTCTTCCACCCAGTCTATATTTGGCACTTCATGTCAAGTAATGAGCGTAGCAACAAAAGCAGGGCTGATAAGGTTACACTGTGGTCTTCAGCGGCTGCTCCTCACATTAATGTTTGGAGTATCTCTGACTAAGCAGCTATCATACACTTGCGTTCGGTCAGTCAGGCCCCCTGGCAGCTGTTTTCTATTAGCCTGATATTAGCCTCCATTGCAATTAAAGTTTACGCCCACGCTCGGAGGACACTGGTGGGATGTGTGTGCTGAGCTACGACGCATCCTGACAGCTCTGCTCCGGTCAGTTCATTCTTGAGTCAACACATCAGGGAGCTGACGTTCTTGTTGCGCTCCCTTTCTGTGGGGGCGACCATCGTTGCCAAACATTCATCACAGTCATGAGTGAACCCTTCTGAAATCCTAATTTTAGTCGCTCATTTCCAAAGTAAACGTAGCGTACCGCCTGACATTTCCATCTGGAATGTGTTGGTTTCATTAGACTATGTTAAGAAATGGGTAAACCTCAACCACCATACAGTTGTTTTTATATTAAATAAGCTCCAGAGAAAGAGGTTGGCCTGCTGAAACCTAAAGTGTATTTTAGCCATAAGCACCAGTACTACTGATGGAAAGTGCTGCCAATGACTTTAGCTTCAAGAACAAATACATATTAATGTTTTAATTTCAATCCACTGTAAGTGTAATTTAACATATCTGGCAGGTTGCATAAATGTAAATATATCTTGCAACTTAGAAATCTTATCTTTCCGACTGCATATTCTCTTCTATGTTTTCATTCAAGGGAACAGACCCTGTTTGCAGTGCGTGCTGGGAGATATCGGAGCCCACAAAATATTCACATATCTTACAAACTGTATAATTATAAAGTTGATAGGAACATTATTCACAGCCCCGCACTGTTAAAACATATCAAATGCTGAAAGTATATAAATGTTTCATAGTCTGCGTTATCAT
Organism: Taurulus bubalis; assembly: GCF_910589615.1. Classification (NCBI taxonomy): domain Eukaryota; kingdom Metazoa; phylum Chordata; class Actinopteri; order Perciformes; family Cottidae; genus Taurulus; species Taurulus bubalis. The sequence goes on along the minus strand of NC_136590.1, from coordinate 27,937,149 downwards.
GTTGGATGGAAATGTTTTTTTGTTTTATGATTAGCTGTTGGGAGACTTGGAGTCATTGTCCTGTGGATGAACACTGTCGATCAATGTTCTTACGCCAAGAGTAGTAGAGAGATGAAACAATGAACACTATCAATCATAATGATGACAAACAGGAGGGAGATTAAGGTTGGAAATGACTTATCCACCAACACACCAAACATAAAGACTTCATTTAAGCTGTAATCTATTTAGAAAGAAGGGACACAGTTCGATTTTACTTGTCTGAGGCATAAACAGCTTTTTCCGTGAGTCACACGGAAAAGGCCCAGAGAGGACAAGCATGTTCCAACTCAGGCTCTGCAGTGGTGATACATTAGCTTGTAGTAGTTCAGGCACATTACAAGAGTCCGGGGATTATAATGACGGTAAAAAATGATTAACTCTGAAGGACATGTGACAAAAGCACTGGGCAGAATTTACGGCCCTGTTGTTAACAATATGTAATATGACACTACATTTGCACCATCTGTAGAACAATGTTGGCTGAGATTTATGCAATATTTTCTTTTCATTAAATTAGGAGCCATGATACGTTCTGTGTTTCCACTAATACAAATGTTGTTTTCATTCTGATCTGCGCCTTAATGACACGTCCCTTAAACTTAAAATGAAAGCCCCTTACGACGCCAGTCAAATCCTTGACTCACCCACATTTTCATCTGAACCCTTTCTATATAAAAAAAAAAAAAAAAAAAAAACTCTCCTCCTCCCACATGCTGACATTCTCAGCCATCCTCCAAAGGGTGTAATTGTGGCTGCCTAGGGGACAATTTCGAGGGCAGTAGCCCATGTTCCCTTTTTGTAAGAGGGGTGCAGTGTGAGTGTGGTCGTCTTTTAAAATCAGGGCCCGGCAACGTGTTGTTAGAAAGTCGGAGGGCTTTTGGAATGCCTACAATATTTTAGGATGTTGTTGTTTTGAGTGACAGCTGGGGATGGGTGTGCCAGCCCTGTGGGAGGGACTTGGAAACGATCTGGATGTATTTGGGGTAGTGGAGTCATTAGCGAGCCATCTCTGTGAAGGGGTGGGGCAGGCGACTAGGTGGGCGGGTGGACGTTGGAGTCGACCTGCTTTGCAACCGGCTCAGCGCACTGGCGACAGATGGAAGGGAATAGCATGTGCCGCGCGAAGGCGGCGCAATCCTTCACAGCTGTCCGACCGAGCGAGGGTTTTTCAAAAATAGCAGCAGAGGCCCATAAGAGCTCATGGTGGGTATGTGAAATGAGGAGTAAACATTCTCATTGCTTACTTTTCTTGCTCAGCGCTGCAACTGTGGCTGATTAGACGGGCCTCTGAGAGTTTTCACACAGGTGGAAGGTGGGACTGCTGACCTCTGACCTGAGCACCTCAGGTTTTCCACATTTGAAAAAAGGCACTATCTGGAACCTTTATTTTGTGCCCACCAGTGTTGCCCCAAAAGCCTGTCCTTCTTTTCACCCACTATGAGCTATTCACAATAACAAAAAAGGGAACTTGAGGACAGACTGTGGAGGATAATACCAGCAGGCCAACCCTTTAATTGTACGGAACTATAGAAAGTGTATTTAATGTTGAGGGTAGCTTCTACATAACAATAACTTTGTGGAAATTTGAGGCAGAGATTACAGATGTACCATCTATATTTAAACAAAGTATGAAGCGTATCAAAAATATATATTTAAGCATTTGTGGAGACCGAAATTACATGACGACGTTTTAAGTTTGGATTCATACCAACATACGGCAGCTAATGACCACAATACTGTCCAGCAGCCCGCTTAAAAACTATACAAATCCACCATATAAAACATTAACTGTAATGGATTACAAGGTATCAAAGTAATTTCAAATGAATGGAAGCCAAAGTCTTTCTGTGTACTGACATATTCAAGTAGCAGGAAGGCTGTACCCCTCTCTGCAATTATCCTGTCTGCCAGCCCACCTCGAACACAAAGTGCCCACTGACGCGATGGGAAGGTGATCCAGTCCTGAAAGAAATCCGTCAATCCCGCCCCAGGTTGACAGCGCGCAGCGATTCCAGGGGCATGTGATCAGTATTCAATTAGAATTGCATCTGTAAACGTGCTCGTGCGCATCACTCAACAGAAGGCCGCTTACCCATGACACAGAATTATTGTATAAAGAAATATTGTGGCAGTCAAATTAAATCAATTGGAATCGCAGTGGTACTCAGGTGGTTAAGGAAGCTTCAACAGACTCGGAAATCTCAAATAAAACAAGACTTTCAGCGTATGATTCCACAGTTGTGTGAGAATGAGTCATAGCAGAATTGAAATAAAATAAAATTCAGATTTTAAAAGGTGATAATCCTATCCTGGGCACAGTGAGTATTAACTGATGTTCTTCTCTCATCTCCATTGCCATCACCCTCCCTCTTTCTTTTTCTCTCTCGTGTCCTCATTTTGTCCTGCATCTCATCCCTTCCCAAAGCTGAGCTTTGATTGACAGTCGTTTCATGTGACATGTGTGTCTGTCTTGGTGAAGAAAGTAAACACATGTAGGCTATAAGTAAATACATGTAGGCTATATATACTGTTGTGGTGAAAGTGAAACTAACTTGCTGCACCAAAATTATATTTAGTCTGAAAATGCTACAGTCCAGACCTCCGTGACCTCAATGGTAGGAATGGCTTAGCTACCCAACTCTAATGTTACTGTCAAGGCTGAGGCAACTTCCTTGTACACGTACGTGGCCAATACAATTGATTATGATATATTCATGATTTGTATCAAAGAGTCACAACACAAATGGAAAAGAAAACATGTATCTTGTTTTAGTTGAATTCGCTTTGAGAGATCTGTCTCTGAGATGCTTGAGTATTTCCTGAATATTATCTAGGGCCTCAAGAACCATGTTGGTGTCCCAAAATAACATCTCATGTCTTGCCGTCTTGATTACTATGATAACCAAGAACAAATGTCATGTCGGGGCTTGTTAAACTAATGTGTAAATAATTAGAAAAAGGCAATTAAGCCACTTAATGAAATGAGACTAAGATTGTATTTTACACATTTCTGTCAATAGCTGTATCTGCTTGTCCTTCAGCTGATGGATCTCAGTGGTGAACTGACATTTCTGTATATATGTAGTATGTGTGGCAACCCTGCAGCTCATTACTTCTTATCAGCCCCGCCGGTGGCTTTGTACAAACCACCGCTGGTTTCCTGCCAGACCATACGGCTGCACACACCACTGAGCCATAAATGAGATTCCATTAACTTCAATTGTATTGGGATGGAGGTAGAAATCTCGTCAACGGATATCTCAAAGCCTGAAGAAATAAAAGCAACACTGTAAGAAACCAGCTTTTGTTATTTTGATGACCTTTGATGGCTCTTTAAATACAATACTAATACATTTTAGAAACCCGAGCATGGTCCTTTTGAAATGCTCTTTTTTCATATTTCCAAATACTACATCGGGGTGTGCTCCTGACGGGAAGCTAAGTTTAAAATAGCCTTCATGTGGTCTTGTGAGGGCTTCATGCAATCCAAGCTGTGAGTAGACCGTGATAAATCCTGAGCTGAAACCTTAGTGCTCCGACCAAAGCTCCATCATGGATCACCTCATGGAGCACGAGGTTGACATTGGATACTCCCCGCGGAGAGGACCCTGGACCCCGGGACAGTGGGTTTAGCGGGCTGATGGGGGCCCCTCTCTTATGAATAAATGCACAGTGGCGGACGACCGGCAGCAGACGGGAGCGTTTAAGGAGGGACCCGTGCGGCGAGGGCCTTGGATGGAGTCCAGAGTCTCTTGCTGAGCAGCTTAATTACAACCAGATTTGGAAATTTAAGATGAAAACAAAACTGGGGAAGCTTGTAAAATGTATGAGGTCTTTGGAAGGTGAGGCTGCAACTGTTTGAGGGTATGTGTGTGTGTGTGTGAGTGTATGTCTCCTACACTACACTTTATTATCTGCAACATTATCACAAGAAAGTCATTACAGTCACATCCTATCTCCTCCACTAGCCGTCATGTTTACAACGTACCCAGTCTTGACAGACATGCTGACAGTTTCCCTTCAGCATTATTCGCCCCGTGTCATTGCCATATGTTGGCATGGTGCCAGTATTCCCATCAAGTGGACATTTTCTTCACAGTATACACTACAAATGTCCATTGTTGCCAGAATTATTTTCCATGGCAGCCTTCTTTTAGAGTGCGGGAAGTGCAACGTCTATTAATCAAATGGAAGTTGACCGCACAGCCTTCAAAGCCTTATGTACTGGTGTGCTTAGGTTTAATGCCTATATGTAATCATAAAACAGAAAGAAAAAAAAATACGTTCAGTATAAACATCTTTGCAATTTGTCAAATACGTAAATGAAGGTTATCTCTTCACAGGGCGACTATATCCTTCCTTCCAAACTAATTTGCTAATTATTTATTATATTATAAAAATAAATTAGTAGTTATCTGTCAAATTAAGTGTGATTAGTCCATATCCTTATCTAACATTTATTTAAAGAAATTAGGAAGGAAAACCTTAGCTAATCTGCATCAGAGATATTTTGATTAGCGATTGATCTGCTGATTATTTATTAAATGAATGGATTCCTTCTTTGGCCTAAATAAATGTTTAAACAAGCCAAAAATGGTTTAACAATTTCCAAAGTGACATCATTTAAAATGTTTTGTTTATTAGTTTTAGTATTGTGTACTCCAAAAGATGACTTACATTAACTTATTGATTGGCACAATAGTTGATGTTCAACTAACAGCTATTTGATCTGTTTTGATTTACACTTTCGTGGCAAAATACTGTAATGTTGCTTTATTTCGAACGAACATATGAATGAGACATTACCTTTTTTTTCAAATTCACAAAGGGCACAGACAGCAATCTCTACTGTGAAATAACAGGAAGCATTTAACCCCCATCCCTCATAGTCAGAAGCTGAATGAGAAAGTATATTTGCTAGGAAATTAAAGTCTTCTGGTAACACAAGTTGGCTATTATCTACAATTTGTCTTGAGAGTAGTGGAAGTTCCACAGAGTGCTACTTTTTAGGAAAATCTGCCCTCATCTTTAGTATACCAGAGGAAACTTTGGCCTCATGTTGGCAGTGGTAAGGTTCAGAATAAAAACACTGACTGTAGACCATGAATAATAATAGCAAAGTTAATGGAAATCTGAGTTCTCAAGATAGCTTCACGAAGGCATCTGGCTTTGGACCCAAGATTTGGAAAGACAGGCGGCTGACAGACCGACCACAATCATGATCTTTAAGACCCACCAGTAAAAGGGCAAATTGGTCTTCAGCAACAGCCATATAAATAATGTATTTCTGTTATTTCCAAAAAAGAGAGTCACCTTGGATTTGTTACACCTTTTTTTACACAACGTTGTCCCCTAAAGCTGATTAAGTGGTATAGTAAAATAAACCAGATGACTCACCTATTGAAGACATGAGAAGAAGCCACCAAGTGATCCAGAGGAGCAGAGAAGAAAGACAGGAGAGAGAGAGAGAAAAGATAAATTGGTTACATTGTACACACATTTCAAAGGGTACATTCAACGCACAAAGTCCCACATGAAAGCCTTTCTAGATGCAAGGTGAATAAAGACAAGACGCCTTTGAGCAAAACAGCTTCACAAACAACGCTGGATTTCCTAAAGAGTGAAAAAAAGAAGAACACAATGCTATTTTCAGCTGACCTTTAAATAAAGTAAAAGTCTGAGAGTAAACCACAGCCCTCTTCACCACGCCGTACAAGGTTGATTGTGTTTTTTGCGTTAATGACGCACCAGAAAACACGGGGTGGAGTAGTGCATTGTTAGGAAGGTGTGTCCTTTCAAAACTCACATTTTGAAGGGTATGAATTCAGAGCTGTAGTGTTTTTCCAATGTTTAAATCCCTGCAGCGCGGCGTGGAACTGTTTGCTTGTTTAATTCAAGGTGGCTTAAAGGATTAACACTGTCTCAGGTTACATCACAACCTTTCACTACCGAGGCCAAGCTACAATCAGGGCGTCATAAGAGCCTTTGGTATTGGAGCCATTAAATACACATATTCGCTCTGTCTTCGTTGGGTGGCTCTCTGTTTCTTAGCTGCAAACTGTAAACACGGTCAAAATGACTTTGAAAGGGTTTGCAAGACTACATCTACATTTTGACACCGCTGACATATTTTTTTTTTTTCCAATTGGATTGCACACATACAAGAGAGGCAAAATAAATAGAAACATCTGACTGCAAAAAAAGCCACTGAACTTTGTGTTCCTCATTTCCCCATTCATGGAAGGCAATCAAACGGCCACAGTTCTAAATACCTTTTCTCTATATTGGCAAGAGAATTGGTCAATAGTGCTCCCCTTTTCACTCAAATTTCCTTGAGTCACAATCAACATTAAACACTTCCTTATTCATGCCCTTTAATAGCCAGCAAATTTTGCCAATTTTCAAGACTGAAAAGGCGTTGGAGAGCGAATGCCAAGGTCAATTTATTAATCTACCTGAAGAAAAGCCCCACTGTACTTTTACTTTGCCAGGGTGGTAATGATCTCGGCCCTCTCGAGTGCGCAAGAATAATTGGGGCAGGAAAAGGGCAAAATAGAGAGAAAAAAGTAACTTTGAAGAGATAGGAGTGTAAGCAAAAAGGATGAAAAGGTTAATAATATTCCAAATGAAATGTCTAAAGGGTCCGCCCCCAGTTTTGACTGCACATTTGCAGCATCACTTGGCAGCATCCTGAAAATACCATTTAGTGATAACATCCATCAACAATTTGATCTGCAGCCTCTCTTAACCCTCCTAAATGATATTCTTGTGAAAAGTCAGATAACTGTGGAAAGGAAGGGTGCCACACAGAGACTGGCGACCTTGGCGATCCACTGTGTGTGGTCTGGCGGCCTTGAGTGAGTCAGGTTGAGAACCTCTGGGATAGAGTGCAGGAACGTAGCACAACGTGAGAGTGAAAGCAGTGCTCTGTTTATTTAAATGTGAAAGTGCATTACAAATAGTGTGTCCCTTATAGTCTCAATATATTTCAAAATAATCGCAATTTTTAATCTTGTCCATAATTGTGCAGCCCGAGAGGAGAGTTATCTCTATTGTTTGATGGAGCCTAACGCTCATTCTCAGGTTGCTCAGTCTATACTTTCACAGCTGGCAAAGTCATGTGTGGACTCTTGTGAAACTGAGATCTTACTGTGTAAAGATTGTCTGTCAGTGCAAATAAATAAAATCAGGGAATATTTCTGGAAGATGCCCAGCCTTTCGGGAAAATCGACAGCTTGCCAAAGTAGAGTGTTATAAGTAACTGTGTGATGTGCGGCCTAAGAGCTGGTTATACTTATCTAAGCAGCCAATTACAAACTGCTAACGTTGTTAGAATCTGTGATCAGGCAAAAAACACACTGTGCATCGTTTCATTAAGTAACCGTCATCCTTTGTTGAAGTGAATGAGTGTCAGAAATGCAACAGGAGAGGAGCAATTAAGAATACTATTGAATTGATATTGTTGAAACAAATCTAATAATATCAAAAATGGTGTTTGATAACAATAGACCAGCAGTGGGTTAATGTTGAATGATAATGCGATTGGATTATATGGACTCAATCTGGAGATTGACTCTGTGACGGTCCAACGTAAAGACGAGCTGCTGCCAGCTCTTGTCATGTGAAGTGTGTGTTAACAGCAACTGGTCATGAGTCAGCTCAGCCCGCCTCAGTTGGACATCACCAGCAGATAACTCAACAAGGTATGGAGCCGATTCTTCATTTAAATTGCTGCCGCTTATACAGCAAACAAAACGAGCCTTTGGCTGTTTGCTTTGTGATTTTGGAGGATTCACCACGGTGTCTACTCCGCACAGCTCCAACTAACTGCGTGCTGGCGTCCAAGACGACTGTTGGAAACAAGCACAACAGAGCCGAGAGTGTGGCAGAGCACACGGGAACAGATAACAAGCTTAAACACTGGCCATGAAGTTTTAAGACCACACTTTTTTTTCCAGACTCTTCCAACAAAGGCACCGACTTAGTGCCAAACTGCTCCCAGTCAAGGTCTGACTAGACATGGACCACTAAATGACCCGACTGTTATGACACACGTGCCATTTGTTATTTTTTGTATAGAGACATTTCAAGACTTACTCATTTTATCTGTACTGTTTAGGAAGCCTGACTTAATCTATTTTCACAAAGACATTCAGGTTTGTTTGGCACACGACATGCTTCACTTTGGCACTGCATGATGGGGTTCAACCCTTGCATCCAGATAGTGCTTGTGTACCATCAAGGATGTGCAAACAGTAAGTATTGCATCTCTGTTTGCTACCAATACTTTGCCTAAACACGGTTCCCCCCTTACCAGTGCAACCTGTGAATATATACCAGCAAGTCAGAACTCCACCTGTACTCAACGTATCTAAAGGGACGTTGGAAGGACGTGGTAGGGTTGTAGAAAAACTGGCACTATTAAGCCCAAATAGTCAAGGCTTGAAAATCAATAGGACGTCAGAGAAAAGTCGCATCAGTCTCTGGCCTAACAACAGGCCGGACTGGGGGAGACGCAAGGAAGCAGCGATAAGTGATGGCGCTTTGTGTCTGATGCCTCGGCTTGAAAAGAAGCCCGTAAGTCCGACATGTGAGAGTTGTCAGTGTGGAGGCAGAGCAAAGAGATCCCATGAAAAAGTGCACGGCAAACAGCACATCATTAAATGTTGATACGTCTCAATGGTAAACTGACAAATTCTAAATGCTGTTTATTAAGAACCTTCAGTTGGAAGAGCATACCAGAGCTCTACACAAGCCGCCCTGCTACTTCCTGTTATACTTCATTTGGTTTTCAGTGTGTCTTAATGCTCCCACTTACTCTATGCGCCATGCTCCACTGTCATTATTCATTTCATGGTCAGTGTCATTTAAAATCAAATGTGATATTTGGCTTTTATTGTTGACACAATACTTTAAACCTTGGCTAAATATCAAATTAGTGCATACAATGCCAATGCTACTAGCGATAATACCAGTCCTGCTGCTGTGCAGGCTATACAGAACTGTCATGGAGTGGCAGCGCACTGTGTGAAACTACACAAGAGCACATCAATTTAATTTGTTGAGCATTTTTTTTTTTATGAATCTTTCACATTCAATCAAATCTAACGATCAGTTGTTATGCAGAGAGGACAATTTCCAACGCTAAAATTATAGATGTAATTATCAAAACAGTTGTGAACACAGTCAATCAACTTTTCCTCTAATGAGCTTGTTGCTATAACTGAGGAGGAGACAGTGGAGTCTGTCAAACAACCATGCTGAATGTTCTAACAATAAGCCGGGTCGGGGTTTCTGGGAAATGAGGGGATTTTACTTCTCTTTTTTAATAGAAAATATACTGTATATCACATAACTTACCCCCATTTAAAAGAATCACAACAAGCATGTATCCTGATAATCTGTTCTCATCTCTAACTGCTGACTCCTTCATGCAAAAAAATAAAAACGATAATCTATGCCACTCAAGTTTGCCAGGAGACAGTTTACAGAATATGAGAAAGAATAAATTGCTGCAATCTTGACATCCAACGCTACAGGCATCTGAATTGTCATGTTCTCGAAACCGCCTGAGAGGGTGCAACACTAGGAGGGGGCTATGGGTTAAAAATGTATTCAGAGTGTACTTGAGCTCCTGCAGGTTTGTGTCTCTGATGTGGACTGCTGGTGGCAGATGTGGGTAGAAATTGAACTTCAGTGCTGCAGAAACTCAGCACAGTTCAGACCCAGAATAATTCATACTTAGACATCATAGATTTCAGCAGACGTAAATCTGATCTTCCCAAATAACTCACCAGTGTTCATTTCTGAGTTCTCAAGATGGCTCTTCTGAGCTAATGCACCTGGTATATGCTGCTCTTTGGGAGAGGATATCTCCTGTAACACTCATGTATTTTCACTGTTGGATCACTCTCCAACCTAAAGCCCTCGAGGGGATTATGGAAATGCAATTATTTTGTATCAATATGACAGCATAATCAACTCATACCTAGGCAATCTCATTATACCCCGGACTGCCAGATGCATAATCGGAACCTCTATTATCTCTACCTCTGTCTTTTGTCCTGTATGCCGGCAAATTCAATTGTAACATCATTAGCGGCTTTTATGGGGGCAATGACCCTTGTGTCTTCCTATAAAAGATCTGAAGATCCAACGGCCCAGCTTATCTTTTACATTAGGACAAGCACTACAAAAGGTCAAGATGCAGAGTCAGATAGGATGGTTCTCAGCAGTTGGAGACTAAGGTATTCTATTTTAGTCAATGCAATTTATAAAATGTGCACACAAAAAAACTATTGTAGATTTGTAATTCTCCAAATGAAACAAGCCAAAGAGATAACAGCGCCCCTTCTGAAATGTCCTTACAAACGTTTCTGAACGGATTCTACATTGCTCCAGTTGAATCGTTGCAAAGATCTACAGTTATTTTCTTTTCCATTACTGTTACTCTCCATAGACAGGATAGTATGCCTTTGTGTTGTAGCACCTTGAGAGCAGCCCACGCACCTCCTGCATCGCCGCTGGGCTGCCTTTTTCCGATATGACTGAATCAGGGGAGAAATCCTGTGTATTGTAAGCAGTGAACAATAGGATGGCTGCCGAGTGGAAACAGAAATCTGCTCAAATGTTCAGCACCTGAGGAATTCATGTGGAGAAAACATCTTACTGTGTACCAGAAGAAATTGTAAAAAAAAACAAAAAACAAACAAACAAAAAACACCATATGGAGCATTTTTATTTAGGATGAAACAATTGATCCATTCATTTTTTAGTTGATTGGCAGAATTGTTACATGAAGCCAGTCAACCAAAAATGCCAAATATTCTGCCTTTTTCATCCTGTGAAATGTGGGTATGTGGCACATGACTCTGTTAAATATGATTTAAATTGAATATCATTGGGTTTTAGACTGCGGTTCAACTTGAGCACTAGATATTTGTAACAGGTAAAGACTTCTGCAAAAAGATGAGGAAATATTTGAGGTCTTATTTGAGTGGCTCAATATATGGTGAAGACAAGTTATAGTACATATATAATACTTAGTTTTAAATACCAAGCAATTCATAGCATCAACAGAGACACAGATGTGCTTTGCTTTGATGCTAGTTTCAAGTTTTCATTATTCTTAAAAGTACAAACATTGTGTTTGAATTGTGTTCCATAATAAAATGTGCGCAAAATCAATTTAGAAAAAGCAACAATCTCCAGTGGTTTTCACAAATATTGAGGTAGCAGTACCGAGCCAGGGATGTTTTCGATGTTAGCTGACACCGTTGAAAACTGTTTGTCTGCTCCTTAAATGGAAGTTACAGGGTGTTGAGGAAATGAAGAAAAGTTAGAAAATAAACAGCAAAGGTTTCAGATGTGGTGAATATTTCGAAGGCAAAGAGACATGAATGTTGGATAAAAGTTGCCACAAACTCAGTGGACCTCTAAGCGAGACCTTAGAAAAACAGTCTTAATAACAAAAGGAGAGGGCTCACATGCCACTCCACCACTTGTTGTCAAGAGCAAAAACAAATGCTCTTTGTCAATGCCACCTTCACAATCAATCTGAGTTGCTCTGACCCTTCCCGCCCAAAGAAACATATGCCTGTGGGGGGAAGACAGGAAGTAGTTGTGATTCTCATCAGTGACCTGTCAGGAGCCAGTGAGCGATGGCTTCCACACCACGATTTAATATCAGTTCCAATACACCCGTCACAATTAATGGCATGTTGCTCAAAAGGTACACAGTCAGTGGGCGTTGTCACAACTGGTTTCACTCTGACAAACAGCTTGATGCCACTGCTGGATCTGGAAATGTAAACAATAATGATCATTTCAGCGGCGCAGTGATGGAAAAATATGACGAGCGGACATTTTTTGTCTTAATCCCAGTGGAGTGTCAGAGTAAATTTTCTACTTGCCAAAATTCCCTTGTGGCTTCCAGAATAAGTAGCGTACATTAAAAACTGTATCACTGTGGAAGATGTATCCTACGGAAGCTTTCCCCCCCCGTGACCCGTTTACTGCAATTTAAACAAACATTTTCCCGTTTGGTTTCTTTTAGGCTGGTGTGGATTCATTTGAACTCTGAAGCGGACAAAACTACTTCAAAACAAAATCATATTCATGCAGTTTTTCGGTTCTGGTGGGAACTCAAGAGAGTGATCTCCCGGGCAATCTATATTCTTATGCTAGATCATTTCAGATACATCAGAAAGTGAAAAGAGGTTAAAAAGAGATGGTATTTTTGCCGTTACTCATTAAAAACTGTGATTTTCAGCTTGTTTCGACATGTCTCATTATTTATGACACGTGTCGCCAGGCTGCAGTCTGAACCAATAAACAACTTGTTCTTCGTGAGCTTTTTGCGACATGTGATTTTCTTACGCAGGTCGTTATCAGTGTTTAAAAGGCCTGGGACACAGGGACAGTGAATGATAACTGCCGGAGGGCCGGCAAACCCTTGAACGTACAGTTTCTGCGGTTACAGACGTGGTTCTTTGAGCGAAATCCGCCATTGTTAGGCGTACTAAATTAGTTAAATAGTGAAACGTTATAATCGCTCAGTCATGTTGAGCTTACGTAATTATAAAAATTTAACAATATTTTTTTTTAAATGTAGTCCATTGTTTCTCTTCTCACAAGGGTTTACAGTACATTAGCCGTTTAAATGTATTAAATTGGACCTGTGGTTGATGATCTAGAAGCGTTTTTCAAAAACTCATTTTCGAAAAAAAGGTTAAGTGCACACTGATATGGAACGCTCTAAATGTAAACAGGCTGTACAGTACTTTATGGCTGAATAAAATAGCCCCCGTGACTCACTCTCAACCAATCAGAATGCTTGATTTGAGCTACCCGTATTTTAATAAAAACTAACAGGTACACGTTTGACGAATACTTTCCCAGGGAAAATCTAATTGCTTGTGTATTCCTCTGAGTCTTGGAAACACTATTGTAGGTAAATGTTTTTAGCTTCCGAACCACTTATTGACAGAAAGATTGGCTGCTTTAATCCCTTCATCTTTCCACGCTGCCTTAAGCCTCTCGCAATATCTATCCATCTGGTACATAACAAGGCTTGGGTCCCTTGCTTATCATTTCTAAACTATCTCATGCCTTCTACCTCATAGGCAGACTTAATCACAACCTTGCTTTCTTCCTTTCCAGCTGGCCAGTAAACAGATAGAGCCTCCTGCCAGTCTGCACCGCTTTGACAGCTCATACAACCTTCTAAAACTCTCCCAATCTCAGCAAAGATGCATATTTGAAAAGCTTGGATAGGGACTCCACATAATATGACTGCCTGAGGCAGGGTCTTGTCCTTGAGTTTTATCCTGGGTATATGACCAGGCAATGTTTAGAAAATTTACGATTACTGTTTTGTTGCCAACTATTAGGCATTTTGCTTGTATTGGACAGCTAAGAAGGTTTTTACATTGCTAAATTAATATTATATTTTTTTTTTTAAGCAGACAGGCCAAATATACACATTTTGCGAGCTGTTAATGGTATATGATTAAGATAAGAGTTGGTTGGACAAAAATATAGTTCACTAATATATAACAACAATAATATATAGTATAAAATACAGAGTATGAGCTACAGCTCCCTCAGTACTCAGCGTTACCTCTTTAGAGATGTACGGCTGAATCCAACTACAGACGACCTACAGTAAGTGCTCTTTCGTCATACACAGTGGCTCAGCAATCTTCTGTAAATTTGTTGCTGGTAGCAGTCAAACCTAATAATTATTGCTAGCCCTTAGCACACTCCTTGTGGCGAAAAGTGAGCTCCAGTTGAAAAGCGGCTTAATGTCAGCGGCACTTGTGATGAGGTCCTGTCCTCCTTTTGTCTCAATTGCTCACAGATGTTCCTCGCCTCAGATCCTGCAATCCAACATACTGTAAATAAAAGGGCTGGCTGGACGCGAACCAGTAAATCTGGAACATACTACCGGATTGTCAATAGAGCCTGAAGCCCCGAGGCAGGCGGTGCGCCAAAGACAACACGCACCATTTGATTTAACATTTGCAGTGAGCTATCGCACTCCGTGGCTTAGGAGCCACTTGTTCTGCTGAAAGGGGTTTGCAGTCGTATGGGCAGCATGATGTACAAGAGCAGAAGCTAATTAACGACCAGCGGACGATAAATTAACTCAAATTAAATATGGTGTTATTAGCTCTCTATATATCCCATTACATCTTGTATTTGTGAGGTATACCAAAGCGCAAAGTAGCTGCTGGGTTCTTTAACCCTATGAATTGGACCATGCCCTGAGCTTGCCTCGCGTTCAGTGCTAATAATGGAAAAGAAAGCGAGACACAAGCTCACTTCTGCTTCAGTACATTTCACAACAGTAACTCCACCAAGTAGCCTTGAAATCTTTAGAAAGATAAGAGTTAATGCTTTGCACAAAGCGTTTAGCCATTGGGACTCAAAATCAGGACACAGATCTCCACATAAAAAAGTTGAAAAAGTGCCAGCCATTGTGGAGCTGAAGAGCATGATGTACCATACTAGTGATTCAAAGATAAATTAATTCAGTTTGTCAAATGTGTGACTTAAAGATAGTAATATTCATCTTTTACTTGGACAACTTGTTCAAATGCAGATATTAATCATGAATACATTTTGCCCCAGCAAACAATGGGTCACCGGAATCAACACCAGCTAAGTGTGCAATATAATTTGACTCGGCTCCACAGCACTGTTCACTAAACGATAATAGAAGTAGGCCATGGCTGACAGTTCTTTGGCTCTGGGTGGAAGCCTTAGTAAAAAGAAACAATTAATGGACTATTAATGAGAGGAATAGACCCCTTTTAAGTGGCAGAGATAATGGGGCTGTTCATAAGGCCTGACAAATGTGTCCCAACTATAGAGAAAAGGTGAGCCAGAGGAAGTACAAATAAGTGAGAATTATATGTAATACCTTCTAGTGACAGCGTTTACTTACACTTGTTATACAATTTCAATCAATTATAATTTTGTGTTGACATGCTTATTGATAACTGAAAGCACCATGACCACTATTATCAAATACATTGTGTCGAAAACATATGGTTATAGTTGTAAAAGCCTTATCATTTCTGATTCAGGTATTTTCTTTATTATTCATTCATATTTAAATTACTTAAAATGTTTAAAAAAAAAAAAAAAAGTCAGACTTTGGAATCAGTTACAGCTGGATGCACCTCTTGAGGCTTGTGGTTATATAACAACTGAGCCAAGATTACCGTGTTTAGAGCCCAAGTAAAAAAAAAGTTGATAACAATTCAAATAAATCCCAGGATTGCAAATATTTCCATGACCTAAACATTGTTCTCATAAAAAAAGGCAGCCTCAAACCAATATCACAATTATGATATACGAGAGCCATTTTTATGATTACAGCACTCATTAATTCTTTATTGGTTGCATTTTGTTTGCTCAGCATCTCGTCAGCGTGTGAAAGCCTCTCCCATTATAGGTCGGTATCTATTGTGGTTGTTAACTGAGTTGGTGCTGTCGAGGCCTGTCTAAGCAACGATAGCTGCAAATTGACAAGGGGCCAGTTAAGCCCCCTGGTAGAACCCTACCCTGATTAATTAGAGCCATGGAAGATGAAAAAAAATATTTGGAGCTTAGTGCTCCTGTAATCCCGCTCTCTCTCTCCAGAGATCATGTGCTCAGAGCTTGACCAAGCAAAACACATTGAAGAGGACTTGGTAAGGCAGTCCGTAGATCCTCTTTCTGTTTGTTCCAGTTTTTTGCTCCACTGTCACCGGCGATATTTACTGCAGACAATTCAAGAGAGTTCTGAATGCGTTTTATTTTATTTGAGCATTCACACAAAGCCATACGAGACAATTGATATTCCTTGGATAGAGATGAAAAGGGGAGATTATAAAAAGCTACTGTGGAGGTATTAGATGAAGTGAACCTTCAATGTAGTATTTTTGGGCAAATCCCTAGAGAGTCTGGCTTTGTTTAGCAATCACACCATTTCTCTCAAACCGTCTGCCTTTTAATAAAGTTATTATGCATAGTGTTTTCAACAAGATTTTTCTGGGTGCTCTGTCAGTTTGCAAGAGGAAACACAGCATATAATCAAACCAACCGGCCATACAAATAACTATGATCGGCCTAAAATGAACCAGTAGGAGCAAGCTCAAATTGTGGCACCGGCACCTCGTATAGGCACTTCCTGTGGCACCTCTAGTTGCCACTAGTTTTTGTGGCAACTAGAGGTGCCACTAGTTTTTGTGGCAGCTTGCCACAACTTTGCGGCATTGCCACAACTTAATCGTGGCACCGGCACCTCGTATAGGCACTTCCTGTGGCACCAGGCATCAGGTGCCACTAGTTTTACAAAGAAAAACAACTATTTGTGGCATCTGGTGAGATGCCCAGATGCATAGTTTAAGGATGTCAGTAGTCAATGTTGTACTCCCTAGAAGTAGCATTTCCATCATGTGGTTTTTGCATTTATTTGCAAGGTTTCCTTCTGACCCAGTATTTCTGCACATATTGAAGATGAGTGTTATTGACCCATTTGGCCACAAGAGGGAGTTTACCTTTGTGTGAGCGCTTTTGTCAGGAGTAAACACATGCAGGTATGTTTCTCTTTTAAAATGTTTTTTTTCTGAATTTATAAATCCACTGTGCAAAGTAATTCGTTAGCATAGCCGTTTATTCATTTTCTGTTTTGATATTGGTTAAATAAATTAAAGATTGGTATTCTGGCTATTGAATATCTATTGAATCAAATATCTGCCTCTTTGTCTAATTTAACTCATCATTCATATTTCTCCAACCAAATCTAATATTTATTATGTAGGACTATTAATGTTTTGGTTAGACTTAAGTATTGTAATGTGAATAATGTCATACAGCCTTCATAATAATTGATATTCTTTTGTCAATTTTAATCAAGCCATTCATTTTACTAAATCAGACCAAAACAATTAATTGACTGTACTGTAATTGAGAAATAAGCCAGGTATGCATTTACAAGTTATGTACAAAGTCTTTATCGGTATTTAAATAATGCATTTATTAATTTAATCTCTCTTTTTAATTTAATCTCTCTGGATCGGCAGAAATAAACGTTTTAGGTAGGTTTTTATTCATTGGTTTAAACCAACAGAGACTTTCAAGCTTGTTTTTATTATTATTATTATTATTATTATTATTATTATAATAATGAATACAATCCATAATATCCTACTGTAACAGAACTAATAATATTAATGATATGTGCACTGCCACCCTGTAAATTATATGAAATCAAACATTGTTAGTTTATGTTCCACATTTGAATATGCTTATTTGTCATTGTCTTTTATGACTGTATGTAGAGAAAATGACATTTGTTTACTTTTTTTTTTATATTTACTGTAACAACAGTAAATATTTCTGATATTATTTTATTTTTTTTAATTGGCCTTGCTTTTTAATCTTCTTAAGCATTACTACCAATGGGCTTCTAATGGGGCTCAGTGTCTCCCTCCAACACTCTCAGCAGTACAGCAGACAGTAGGTGTGGATGGAATCACAACCTTGAGTTGCCCTGGTGAAATAAATTGCCCGTACATAATATAACATTGCCTTGTTATGAATCATCTGATAGAGTCTATGAAAGTGTATAGAGAGCTTGAATTATATGATATGTCCATGAGCTACATTTTATGACAAACACCATTTACATAATCAATATTTAAATGGTTACCAGATTTGTTGTTGAACATTGATGTGTATATCTTCTGTAGCATAGATTTCCCTTTAAACCGGTAAAGGTAGGCGTTGGGCGCCCAGTCTCCACCCAGTCTTAAATATAAATGGTCAACATATATTTGACCATTCCTAGATTGTCTCTTTGGCGCCACCCTCTTTTCTCTGTCAGGGAGGGAAAGGGCTGTTCTGTGCTCTTAGCTTTCCCTTTCTGTTACAAACTGTATTTATTTTCTTTTTTTTGTTCAAGAGGGACAATGTACAATGAACGTGTATTGAATGCTTTGTTAAAAATAGTGATAAAGAACCTTGCAAATGAATGCAAAACGACTGACATCCTTAAACTGTGCATCTGTGCATCTCACCAGAAGCCACAAATAGTGGCAGGCAGTTGCCAAAACATCTTCTGAATCTATTCTGCAGCGATGACAGCTGTGGCCACAAATACCTGCCACAGCGGCCGTCTAGACTTGAGCTAAACATTCAACCAGAAAACTATTGTTGTGCCTCAATGACTGTCTATGTACCACAATATAGCCTAATTAATAGACCTGTGTTTAAGATTTGACCAAGATAGGTTGATTGACATTTTGATTACAATGGTATTCAACTAATTCTTAACTGAAACCAAACCTATATTGTTAATACTTGTATTCTTAAGAGCACTTAATGATTTATGTTCAGCAAAAAATGACACAAGATTAGTTAAGTAAAAATATTTTTCATTATCAAACAAAAAAGTGCAACAAATAAAGTGCTTAAACAGTAGCCTTTTCAAACAAAACAATAGATCAACACATAAATAAAATAACAAAACATGAGGTATTAGAAGGAGATCAAAAGCTGGGTAGAACGCACGCCTGGAATGCGCGTCTGGAACGAACCCGCACCTGGAACGAACCCGCACCTGGAACGAACTGGCACCTGGAACGCGCCTGGAACGAACGCGCGTCTGGAACAAACTCGTGCTGGAAGGAACGCGCCTCGGTCCAAAATCCAAAAAAATCCGAAAAAGCCGTGAGAAATTGGTTGTGTGGCGTGAGTGCGTGTGAAAACATGCAAAAGCATGTGTCACACGGCGAAACTGTGAGAGTTGGTAGCTCTGATAATATATACCTTCCAGAACCTTAAGCAAGTTGCGGCACCGCTCTCTCTAACACAGGCAGATGCCTCAAAAACTAGTGGCACACGAGGGGCAACTCGTAAGTGCCCCGCCACCTGAGACGTGCCATCGGAAATGCTGCCTCTAAAGTAGTGGCAGCTCGCGGCACATGAGACGTGCCACCGGAAATGCTGCCTCTAAAGTAGTGGCAGCTTCCGGAACAGCGGCATCTCCCTCCGGCACCGCGGCATGTGCCTCCAGCACTGTGGCAACTGAGCGGTGCCACAGGAAGTGCCTGTACAAGATGCCGGTGCCGCAATTTGAGCTTGCCCTCTCTCAAATGAACAGAAACATGCTTTTCAAATATAGATATTATAAGTTATTTTCTAAGTAAGCATAAATTAAAGTAGAATTACAGTTTACATCAAATGTGTGTACTTCTTCTGGCCAATATTTGTATCACTGACATTGTGTTCACCAGTGAATTACTGGGATTTGAGTAGATGGCGACTTTGCTGAAAGCAAAGCCTGACAGGGAAATAAATATTCGCAATTATAATAGGTTCTCCGGTCACGGAGAACCTATTCGATCTGTCGAATACCTAAGTATTCGACAGATCTTATACTTATTTAAATGGAGCACTACCTCTCTGCAAAACGATTCTTTCAGAAGTAGCTTCATACACTCACAATCTTACTAAAGTGTATTAGTATCTGTAGCAAAAAATATACTTTTGCTCTTTTATGGTTTCTGATGCATTACTGCATTTGGACATTGTTGTTGCTTTTAAATGGAAGAGCCAATGTGCTGATCATAGAGATGATGTGTGAAATCTCTCTGCTCAGGTTATGGTGGAGTTATGTTGGTTGAACCATATCTTTATATCCATAGAACAATGAATATAATAAAGGCCTTAGTAGTGAGAGAGATGTGATGTCAATGAACCACAGTCTCTTCATGCTAACAAAGTCCTGAAAATGGTGTAATCATCCAAAATAAGTGCCATTACCTGTGTGAACATAGTACATATTAAGTGTAGCTGTTAAATACATGGACTGGAATAAAATGTACATTATGTCCACTGAAGTATCCAGAAGTACACGAGAAATGGAAAGACTACATTACAAGTATCTCAAAATTGTACTAAAGCGAGTAACTTGACTAGTTTGGATGGAGTCTTGTTTTAACCATTTGTCTTGTGTGGTTCTGTGCATGCTTCTTGGACTAAACAACTGTCCCCCACACTAATTAAGAAGACAATACGGGAATTCCTCTGGAAATTAGTAAAAAGATAAATGCAGCAGTCACTTTAAATGCAAACTCTCTGTGAACTTCACATGTTTGTAATGGTTTCTTAACACTTATAATTTCACACCCGGCATCGCTGAGTTATAATAGCCTCGGTACGGCATCACGTTATCAAATGTAGTAACTTTGCTCATATATATCTGGTAAGCGTAAACTCCGCTCAAACTGATTTGCAGTGGCACCGATAAAGTTCAAATCCCCTACCCCCTTTCCTCCCCTCTGTTCTTCTCACAGGACTCCTTGCCCTCGGCTGTATGCCATGACACAGTGCTAGGCCAAGCAGGACATTCCCATCAATCACACTTAGGGGAATGAAGTGTGGATGAAGTTACTGATGCAGCAGTGGTTGTGAAAATGGCCTTGAAGAGTCTGCCAGCCTTCACCACCTCACTGTATCAGAGATGGAGTCGACCAAGTTCTCCGGGAAGAGGAGGATCCCTACCGAAAGAATAGCGGGGCGGTGAGTCATGGAACATTCCAGAGATAACTCCCTGTATCACTGCGTATCCAACTCACCTTAGGTAACCCACAGATTTTATGCACGTTGCATATTTTATCCTGACTGAATTTACTGAAACACTAATTGACGACCTCAGTGAAATTTCTCCTTTTTAAATTAGACTTCCAGCTCTCCTCAATGATATACAACCCATGAAAATAACTTTGACTTACCGTTAAAAACTATATATATATATATATTTTCATTTTTCAATGCAGAGATAGAAGATTAAAAGGTTCAAAGAGAGGTGGAGGGATATTTTGCTCCGATAGGCAGACAGCGAGCATCCAATTTGAATTCTACACATTAATGTCTCTCAAAAAATGCAGCCTCGAGTCAGACTCTAGACTGCCAACATCTCAGTTTTTCAATGATTCTAATAGGTCTGGAGTTTTCTTATTGATGAGATTGACACATATTTACAGGTTGTTGGACGTCGACCTGCACAAATAGAAATTTTGAGAAATAACCGAAACCTGTGGTGTTTCATCAACGTGTCCACTGCTCCTAGCAACCTATTCCAAAACTCTTGTGTGGACTGAAAATGTCTTCGGGGGATAGGATAAATCACTTAGTACAGATCGGTTAGGGCAAAATAGAGCAACCGTGAACACAATGTCAGACAGAATAATGAAGTGAAAACAAAATGGCAATTCAGTTTGATGTTCAGGCTATGTTACCTCAGCCTCGACATTCACATTTGGGTGGACAAACGCCATAGTCCATGCCAATTCCAGGCCTCCAATTCCAGTTAAATCCAACAGCCCAGGCGTTACTCGCCTGGATCTCTGATAATTCAAAGGTTGGTATGTGTGCCTTTTGGGAAGAGAGTGTGATTTGGCAACATGGATAATTGCAATCAACTAAAGCGTTGGCTCCGTTTTCTACGGTTGCAATGAAACAGCATCAACTGGAGGGTATAATAAAAGTATTTTAAAGTGATACTACTGTTGGCTAACTATGGTTGTCAGATATTGGTTTGCAATAAAGTCTCAATGTGATTGTTTAATTAAGGCATGAGGTCAGGAGCAAGTGGTTGTGTGCCAGGCTCTTGTGTTGTGTTTACACAAAACAAAAAGCTTATTTTTGCTTTACATTACTCTACCGAGTTGGACCTTGGGATAATCTGTGTTTATTTTCATTGCTCGCACTAGTCGCACCAAAGAGGAGGGGTCTACTTCCATGAAGATATGAACAACATTTCATCAAAAATGGCCAAAATAACCACTATTCAATGTTGTTGAAGTCCGAGATACGTCAGAAAACCAAAAGCAATCGTGTCATCTGGTTCATAACATCATCCGCAGGCACTCCGTGAATTTCGCTGATCTGTTGTCACCAAGACAAACGTCTGCTGGTTCACTACATTTGATATGAAACCAAAACAAATGTTGTGGTGAATTAATGGAAACGATTGATAATAAAGAGTCCGAAATAACTATGATCCTAATTTTTTGTGTCTGGTGCAAATATGAGATTATCAAAGAGCTCTGGCTGTCCACAGACAGCTGCAATATTTTGTCCGATTCAATAACATCAGGAGGTCAGTGATGACAGGAAGATAATCTCAATGCTGACCAAGGCCTTGTTTGTGAATGTCTCACTCAAATAAGTCAATGATTTTAATTCTGCATATTTTCAGGTCTAAACATGCTGGCTGTAAAATTAGTATGGAGTTCAAATGTGTAGCACAGGAAAAACATGGATATCAGCTGTTGATATTTCCAATTAAAAAGCATGAGATAAAAAAAGGTGAATAACTGTAATAAATGATAAATAAATCCAACAACATAAAAAATATTGCTGTGTAGTGAATGCACACACCGAGTCCTCCATTTCACAAAGTCCCTGTCTGAAAAGCGAACGAGAGTCATAATTAAAAGAGGAGCGAGAAGCCTTTCTGCATGAATCATTCAAACAGTTACCATGTTCCTTGAAAAATGAACACGTCTGAAAATAGACGTGTTGAATGTGTTGATGAGCAGATGTGAAAAACATCTATTCATCACGGAATAACTTGCTGCAGTGCAGGCTTTTCCAGCCCTATCAGCTGGCAATGGACATCTGCACTGGAACAATGGTCCTCATTCATCCATCTCGTTGTATTTTGCTCGAGTTCTGTTTTAACAGTAATGGAATACCTACTTGTTCCTTGATAAATCTCACAAACCTTCGTGGGTTTGTAGCCTTGCACAGGCATTGTGCGACGTGTCTCAAACAACTATAGGTCTGATAAACCAATCCCAGCCACGGAACAAAAGGAGAAATCTACCTGCATTTTCACTGCGTCGGTAAATCACTGTTGTTTAAGTGCAATCATCGTTCCGGCATACACTAAGAGCTGAGACTGCCGGTGAAGTCTAGATAGGCACTCATAACAGTCCAAGTTGATTTGCAAACATTTGCGTTCCTGGAGAAAAGTTGAAAGCCTCTGGCACTCTTTGTAATTTGCTCTAAGAGCATCGGCAAAGTTTTTAAAGAGGAGCTTTAATTGGAATAGTTTACCATCCTGTGAAAGCAAGCAGTGGAAAAAACAGTAGTGAGTTCCATTGCACAAAAACGTGACGTTGACGTTTACACTAGTATTCCCAGGTAGTTTCCCAATCTATTACATATCATGTGAATCATATAAATATGAATGGGGTTCTTTGAGGGCAAGGACCACTAATGACTCCAGCACGAATTCACTGGAGGGCGGCATTTCGATTCATGCATGAAAAATGATCGTTGACGACCCGAAAATTGTGGGGAATCGACCAGGCAATGAAGCAGACATATGACTATGTGCTCTGAATTTATACCCCCCTAAAATGCAGGAGGTCCATTAAACGCTTTAACATCCAACTAATTGACGCAGAGGTTGTTGTTATTTGACAAAATATCCAGTTTGAAAATGGAAAAGCCCATATTTTCCACACAAATATCATTTAAAAAAAAAAGTTGGACCAAGGGCAGAAACACAGGTTCAAGACCTCATCAGAAACGGCTTCAGACCGAAGGAAAACATCAGGGTTGGAATTCCAGCCGTCGTCTGGTCAGACAATAGACAGCAGCTGCACAGACGAGTCCATTTATCTGGACCCCCAAGAGGCTACTCAGTAGGGCTTTCATTTCCCAGCAACTCAAACAGACTTATACCATTTGTTCTCAACACTACAACTGCACCTCTGTTCACTTTACAGTATGATAGAGTTCTCAAACTAAAAGAGAGGCTGCCCAGAAGTGAAGGCAGCAACGGGCAGAACCAACAGACAGACACCCACTTGCTTCAGAGCGCTGCACACTTGCTCTCTTGTTTTTCTCTTCTACTCTGATCAAAAGGGACCCAGGCCTGTTTTCATAACGACTAGATATTGAATTTGTCACCCATCCCTAGTATTGAAATAAAACTGGTGTATCATGGCATCTCGAACATTTAATAACATACTGGGCCCCGCAGACCGCCAACACTTCTTTGCTTCACCAATGATTGCAGAAAACAAACAGCAGGAATGTCGTTAGGTATTCTATGGTGTGGTGATAGTCGAAGTTCGCCCCACACTACTATTTCATTTATGACTCGAAGAATGCTCTGAAACAAACCAAGAAAAAAACCTAGTCGTTTACATCATGGCATGCTGTGGACAGCACTTGGAACTACACAGGGGAGCATGGCTGGGTTTGTTGGCCTTACTGACAGCATAAATATACCAACAGTGCATTCCGAAGGGAAATTGAACTCCTACCATTCCAACTGACATATTCACACCCCCTTCACCTCCAAGTTCCCAGTGCACATCCCTCATTCCCAAATCCTTACGGCAAGGATCACCAACTGAAACTCTCATATCCTGTTACAACCTCTGACAGTTGTGCAAACGAAGCAGGCAAATTTCACAAGTGATATTTTTTTCCAGTACCAGCTATGTATGCTTTTGGAGGTCCTACACAAATATACTTCCATGCCAGTACCTCTCCTGCATTGATAGGGTCCAGGGGCTTTTTTTAACAGATCCCTAATGTTTGACTGAGTGCAGTGTCACGGTGAAAGGAACACGGCATTCGGCTGGGATCCTGTTTAAATTAGTTACCAAGACACATAACACTAAATTTAAAAAGAAAATGTGTGCGGTTTTTAGTGTCTGCAGAGTTGCAAAAGTGAATTCATTCAGTCAATTGCATGCTTTGACTCTTCTCTGAAAATGGGGGGCACATCTGCTCGTCTTTTCTCTAAATTAATTTTTAATGGGAAAGAGGTGCATCTGGTATCCCTTTTAGGTTCACTGGACTGTGTCACCAGCTCAGACAGTATCTTCATATAGTTTGCTTGAGCACAAAAAAGAGAAAGGATGTTAGGAGGACAAGTAATTAATGTAAGCCAGTGTGACAGTACACATAAGGCACTGTCTGAGGCAAAGAAATCGTTAAAATCCCCCAGGAAAAGGAAACCGGGTTTTATCAATGTATTCCTTTCATCCAATGGCAAAATAGATAAGTGCTGTTGTGCATTATGTTTATATGGAGAGTATAATAGGGTCAAAGTATGTCTCTTTCTCACTGTAGACTAAACTACTGTGCAAGCACATCTGCCAGGGGACTCCAAAAACATGTCATACATCGGTCCATAAAAAAGAAAAACAGTGATGGAAATAGTCAGAAGGATGCAGAGCTACCAAGGGACGCAAAGCAATGTGTCTCCAGTGGAGCAAGAGCAGCACTTCCTTTGCCAAAGCTGCAAGCAGCATGAGCGCTGTAATATGCAAAGAGGAGAGCAAAAAACACGAAAGAGGACGTTTTCTTTGTTTGCTGTTAAAGAGCATGGAGAGGTGTGGAGATGTAAGGGAAGAGTGCTTACAAAACTAAGGATGCTTTTTTCAAATATTTGAACAGTAAACACAAACAAAATGTGATTCTTCTTCCTCCTACACACAAATGGAAATAGATTTAAACATTTTTTTTTTTTTTGCTTTCTCTCTTTGTTTTGGTTTTCCTTCCACACTAATCTAGTTTTACACCTCTTTAAAAATCCTCTTTAGAGAGGGCTTTTTTGTAATTGATGTTAGCCTTCACAGACAATTATGCAATTATTTCTGTTTGGTTTTGTTAACACCTCAAAATAACTGCTGAGATCTGGTGATGTGGCTGGATAATGTTTTACTGCTTGCCTTGGTTTTCTCTTCCAAATAAGATTGGCAAACCTAGATCAGATGTCTTTCTTGTCCTTTCTGACTTGTTCCCCAGCTCAACACTCAGATCACATGGCCAACCAAATGCTATTAAACTAGGAGGAAGTCCAGATCCATTGGTGCGGATGCATTAGACAGTCCTCTAATTTAATCCAAAGAAACCAGAACTCATTCAGATCAATCTGTGGAAGTTCAGTCCAGTAACTTTCTGACTAATATTTCTCAGAGTTCACACATCGGCTCGGGTTTCAGATCTCTGGAGGTGTGAGAGCTCTTGGGGAATGAGTACCTTACCACACCCAGTCTTATCAAGTTTAAAATTGTTTATTCACAGTGGTACAACCATAGCAACAATGGTGATTAAATCAATGACTTAGCAGGCAGACAATGATTGCAAAAGACATAAGTAATGTGTATGACACAGATGTGAAAAAAGGTCATTCTTGATTACAATTTAAGAGTACAGCTGAAACATGAAAACACACATTTTGTATTAATAAATGACAGAGAAATTAATTATGGTGGGACATTATAATGCTTTAAGAAATGCAACAGGTCATAAAGAATACGTGTCAGTGCAATCAAAATGACCCATGAAAGCATTTTATGGTGACTGCATGGTTAGGTTTGTAGTTGAAAGATTGAACACTATAGTTGTAAAACCAAACTGTGCAAGTCACGAAAAGTACACCTTGGCCCAATTTGGCATTGTGAAACTTTAGAGGTGTGTAGTTGAGATCAAAAGGAAGGTCGCAAAGTGCAAAAATGAGAGTTGTCCGAGCAAGGTTGCCGGAAGTGGGAGGGGGGGTAGCAAGTCACTGCTTTTTCAGAACTGTCTTGCTGTAATGAAAGCTTTTCCAGGGTTTTATTTTACATGCAAGGACAACGTGCAGGATAATGAAGGCTGCAAGCTGCATTGCAACCTATTGGCTATAGGTTAGGCAGAGCAGACCAGAGATACCCTATGATGACTATCCAATCTTTCCACAAACTACTGATGACTTCTTTTACAACATGCACGTTGCCGCAGCTAAATCCTAAAACACTTTATTTGTAGTTTTATATAATTCCCCTTAGGCTACGATAGCCTAATGCCGTGTTCCCACCAAAACAGTTGCGAATTTTCGCAACGCCACTTCGCCTATGTCGCGCCGCAGGTGAAAAATTCGCTCTATGTGGTTAATCCGATTTTTCGCAACCATCGCTAGGGAAAGGGGATGGGGCTTATCTCTGTGTCTTGAAAACATTTACTATTTCCTTCATCCACCAGGTAAATAACCACTAGTTCTGCTTTATACTTGTTGAGGAAGTCCCACACACGTCGGAACATCAACCTCCCCGTGTCTGGGTTCATAACATTATCCGTAGTCACACACAGCTCCGACTCCTCCAGGACGAGTGTCTGAATGAAGCCGTTTCCAGCGCTCCTTCAGCGGACCAGCAGTTTCATTCAGTAACGGCGGTGATGCCGGGTGGAGCTTCTCAACGCTGATTGGCTTTCGCAACTCCGCGTCATGCGAATTATTCGCTGGAGTTGAAATATTTGAACGCCGGCGAAAAAGCGGAAAAGCGGAGTTGCGAATATTCGCAACGCCGTTTCGCCTCTATCGCGACGCCCGGCGAAAAATCCGCTTTTTCGCAACCTAACGCGGCTGTGCATTGATTTAACATGTAATCTGGACGCGCGAATATTTCGCAACTGTTTTGGTGTGAACACGGCATAAGAATAAATAGATAGAAAATAGTTTTATTTTTAGGGTGAGGATTCTTACCGATGGGTAGCTGGTATCGTGCAAAAGGTTTATGCAGCAGATGCACAGTAATGCTGTGTTCACACCAAACGCGACACAAATTATTCGCGCGACCAGATTACATGCAAAGTCAATGCACAGACGCGACAGGTTGCGAAGGCGCGGAATTTCCACCGGGCGGCGCGACTTGCGGGTTTGAGGCGGGGCAAACAGAGCAAAGGACGCGGCGCGAATACGCGCTAGTTGAAATATCCTAACTTTGCGTGAGTCATAGATGCGTCAGCCAATCAGCGTTGAGAAGCTCCGCCAGTCACCACCGCCGTCTTGCCGTCGCTGAATCAAACTGCTGCTGAAGTAGCGCTGGTAGCGGCCGTCATTTAGACGCTGTTGTGGGACTACGGATAATATTATGAACCCAGACACCACGGAGTTTGATGTTCCGACGTATGTGGAATTTACACAACAAGTATAAAGCAGAACTAGTGGTTATTTCCATGGTGGATGGCAGAAACGGTATTCGTTTTACGGAGAGAAGCCAGACGCAGTTCCTGGAGGAGTCGGTGAAATTCACCGAGCTGTGTGCGGCTACGGATGGTTTTATGAACCCAGACACAAGGGCGTTTGATGTTCCGACATTTTGGGGACTTCCACAACAAGTATAAAGCAGAACTAGTGGTTATCTTTTCCGGTATCGACTATGGAATGAATAACTCTTTTTCACGGAGAGAAGTGACGGCGGTAAGCCACGCCC
The DNA here is from genome assembly GCF_910589615.1 of Taurulus bubalis. NCBI lineage: Eukaryota > Metazoa > Chordata > Actinopteri > Perciformes > Cottidae > Taurulus > Taurulus bubalis. Next base: position 27,908,824 of record NC_136590.1, on the reverse strand, counting down.
CCTTTGTTGCGGCGCGATTTGTCTTTGTCACGTTTGATGTGAACACCCTCGTTTCACTCGCGCGAGTAAACTGAAGCGGTAAACGCGGCGCGACAAATTGTGTCGCGTTTGGTGTGAACACAGCAAAAGGGAGAAAGCATCGGCTGCAAAAATAGGATTTCCTTTCAAGAGTGTGTACTTTACCGAGGAAGTAAAACTTATCATTTTAACACTCTGATCATCCATCCATCCATTATCTGTAACCGCTTATCCTATTCAGGGTTGCTGAGAATCCGATTGATCAGAAGTTGCAAAATAGTGTAAGAGTGCATTGTAGCAAAACACGGAGAGCTAGCTTCATGCTAATTGGCTCAACCTGTCCAGAGTTAAAACCCAGTTAACCTCTATGTCCATCAAGGCTGCTGGGAATCTGACAAAGACAGATGACCGATCATCCCAACGGACGCACGTTACCGACCGGTGTGCTTCCATTGCTACCAATACAGATGGACTTCTCTCCCTCGCAGCAGCTGCAGTCCACAGTATGAAGGTAAATTGTCGGCCTCTTTCCAAACCGTCTAGACTTTTCATCGTTCCAGACCAGCATGGGATGCCTGATAGTAGAAATCTATTCTGCAAAATGCTCAGAACCTCAAATGAAGAAATGAAGCATGGAGGAACCATGACGGACTGTGGCCAGAGGGAACCGTACTGACGGAAAGAGGGCTACTGAGAGAGGGATGCTGGGAGTGGAGAGGGAACGACAGGAAGGAAAGAAAGACGGAATGTATGAAAAGGAAGTAAAAAGAGACAATGACGAAAAGGAAAGATGACTTAGGTGTAGATCTACCGTTTGTTTAGTCTTTTTTTGAACCGATACTTTTCTTTTCTGTAGCAGTGGAAAATGTATTTCTTGCACTTGGTATATTTGTACAGTTTAAATAGGAAAATGTTTGACTAGCTCGCAAACCATTTTTCCTGTTTATTGTGGTTGGACTTCAAACAAGGACTTCAGTCCTCTCAAACCTTTTGACGCTGAATAAATGTTGGACGTATCAAATGTAACAATAAAGAAAAAGCATTTTTCAGCACTATCATGTAGTTTCACTGTTTAATGACATTCTAGCTCCAATGTATGTCATTGGAAAGATATTCTGAGCTATGAAGCCTGTTTACTATAAACACTGTTGAATAATAGCCTTTATGATTGAAGTATTTCAAATCAATGTGCAGTACTAAAAACACATCATCATTATTATAAATGGGTTACAATGAAGTTACACAAGGTATACAAAAGTTAAACAAGTTGAATTCATATTTCTGCATGCAGTTATTATGGTTGTTACTGCACACTATTGACTAAGAATATCATATGAGAACAATGCTAGTCACAACCACTTTACAGGGCGATTATATGTTGGCTTGTTTTGATGCTTTTCTAAATAAATAAAAAATATATATAAAAATCGATGAATGCAGCTGAAGAACAATACGTGGAAGATGTACATTGTGTACATCTGGGTGTGTGCTACTTTGTTTGACTCTGTGTCACCTTTGGCCCCCCCTTTGGCACAAAAGTGCCAGGCTGACTCATTGTCTCAGGTGAAACCAAGCAGAAGACATGGTCGCCCAATTCCTCAGAGCCCCGCCTTCTCTCACACATATACACAGCTACGAACAATAAACCCCCACCTCACTACCTCCTCAGCATCACTCCAGGGAATCACTTTTGTTCCTGCCAAGCGACTTCAGGGATCACATCACATATCGGTCTGGCGCCTTGCCTCTGCTACCACTACCAGTCATGGGGAGGTTGGGGGGGGGGGCGCTTCACTTTCAGCACAAACCAGTCGACGGTCCTCATTATTTATGACATTTTCTCCACAATTATTAATTCATCAGAATTATATTATATTCCAGACGCAGTCCAGACACTGTCATGTCTGTGGTCTCTCTGGAGCCCAGCAGGTCTTGGAGTCAGCCCCGCCCACTCCGTCAACGCCCTGTTCTTCCGCATCTCTAATTGGGTTTTGTTTATGGGTGCTGTGATCACTGGCGACAGCATGATGGGGGGAAACTTGTTTATTTATCTGCTGCCTGCTTCACTTTCACTAATCCCTCTGTCATCTCGCAAAACAATGGTTTCATTCATCTGTAAATATTCGAATACTGTCTGTATGATACTGACGCAGTATCAAAGCCGTGGCAACTCTTTATTTGTTCAGGATTATTAACCAACATTAGAAATGCAAGCCTGTGATATTAGGTGTCTCTGCTGTTAGTCTTGTGTCTGTTGAGGGTTCGGTGGGCTGAGTAGTTAGGATATGGCATAGTAGAGATGCACGATCGATCGGCAGCCATTTCGGCCATGAGCGGTGACTGAATAGTCAGTGTCATATGTCCAATATATTGCCGGTCACATTTATATTTCATAGTTTAATCCATGCACACAGTAATGCACGCACGCACGCACACACACACACACACACACACACACACACACACACACACACGTCGGTGTTGAAGTTCTTCAGTGGGAGTATACAAGGCATGCAGCTCGCAATTGGTCAAAACGTTTTTTTGCCTCTTTAAGTTGTTGTTTTGGTTTTAGGGCCCCAAAATCTCTTTGTCTCCAGCTGAAAAAGCTCTGATAAACCCTGGTAAACCCACGGTACTCAACCTGGCCAGCACCAGATGACTCTCAGGAGTTGCTGGAAGAAACAGAGCTATAATGAGAATAAATATTGATCTTACATCCATCAGTTGGCCAGAAATACATCTCTCATCTGCTCGATGTGGGGCAAGTATTTTTTTTACAATGGAACTGTAACAACTTGATAAGGTGATACGTCGGATGGCTTTCTGGCGACCAAATGGCCAAGCAACATTAATTAACATCATTAATGCCGTTTTGAGCTTTTATTCTAACCTGTACCGTATTAGTCGAGGAAAAGCTGAATGAAAATACTGCTGAAAATGCACAGTCAAGTGGTTCATCTAATGCTCAACTCTTTTGACAAAACTGGTGACAAATGTTCTACTTTCACAATAGTGGTATTATCAAAGTGCTACTGCAACGCAAGCATTTAGTCACAGGAAGATGAATTCAATGATTATGGCCGTAAATTGACCATAACGTACCTGCAGGGGGTTAATAGGATTCCTTATCGATACCTATTACCAGTTGCGAAGATTGTTGCCTCTCAAACGTTACTATCAGCCACATATATTAGGAAGAAGAAGACCATTCTCTGTCAAAGAACAATTCTGCAAATTGGCAGATTTGACAATTTGTTCCTGTAGGTCTGGCCCAAAATGTGATGTTTCATCACCGTGTTAGATCAATTGCTTGTCAGGATTAACGCTCGCGGCCCTAATGCTCATCATTGCCGACCACTCTGGGAAGACGATTCAGCTGCCTATAAATCAGCAGTGACTTGTGCCCATTAAGAAACGTTCAGTCTTTTCTGAGGCCATCTTTATGCAAAAAGCTCTTGTTACATGCACTGAGAAAAGCCAAGAACTAAGAGCTTTGAAGCCAAACTGAGAAATTATCTTCATACATCTTTTCCAAACTTTGTGAAGTCTGCATTTGGTCATGAAGAATTATGTCTGCTGCAGTTTCTGTATTTTTCATTAAATTAATTCCTCTCAAAAAGACACTTTTGCCATGTAAAATTATAATGAAATTATTTTAGGAATTTGTTTTTTTTTTCCCACTCTCTTTATCAAAACCTCAGCTTGAGAAATGGCTCTCTGAGAACCTTGTCGGTGGTGTGAATGAACGAGGAACAATAGAAGACAAATCTCTCCACCCTGAAATATAGGTCTCTACGCTCGGACAATAGTGAAACACAGAGACGGCAGCATGTAGAATTCAGGAAAAAAATAAAATCTTAAGAAGCTCTCCAAACTGACAGTTGATGTGGCATAGTTTCTGTGTTGGTCTAATCTAATCTAGATGTCAGTGAGAAGTCATACCGTAAAGTCAAAAAGGTGGCTTTCTGAGTCAGCCATCTTCTCTGTACCCCAACTGCGGTGTAAGCTACAGCATCTGAGCACTACATCAAATCCCACATAGAAGGCTCCAAATACAGACAAAGAGCCCCCTACACCCATGGCGAACCAGAGGACAGTGATTAATGAGGCCACACCAGTGCAGAGTGGCTCCGTTATAATCCACCTCCACTCTCGTCTCCGCTTCAGCCACACGAGTGTCAACAAGTAACTAATGACTGCCGAGATTTCCTCTGTTACATTTCCTGAAAACATCGCTGTCCCTATCACCTCGAGGGTTGCATGATGGTGGTGGTGGTACATGGCTGGTGGCAAACTGGATGTAAATTATTGAGAAGGCATTTAAGTCGACCAGCGCTGCTGTAAAGTCCTACTTGGTAAGATTGATTTAGATATTTCTGTTCGTATCTTTAGTCGCAGCTATGAATTAGAATTCTGCACATGCCTGGAACCGATACGCCGAGCCAAGCCCATATGATTTGAATCACAGTAATTGGCATCATCGATGACGAAATTATTTCCATTTTCGATAACGTTGGTCGACGTGACGTAAGAATGGCTGCGCTCGGTGAAGGAAAGCAAGCTGCAGCCCAAAAAAACACCTCACCCACAATCCTCCAGTGTGGAAGTATTTTAGACAGACTTGAAAATGTGGTGTTCTGTAAGCTCTGCAAATTGGAAATGGCTTGTCAACGCAATGCAACTGTTGCGCATGGACACTCACGAAAGCAAAAGCATCCCGTAGAGCTTTGACTCGATGGCAGCAAAACAACACACATTGTATACTTTTTGTCCCCTTCGAAACATGTTGTATTAGAAATTATATTAACATGTTGTTTGTAGTCGTCACTTAAAATGTATTTTTCTAATTTTAGACTGTTTTTGCAATCAGTATTTTGCTCCAACTATTTTATTTTGTTTGATTGCATGACTGCATATTATTTCAGCGATGAAATTAATCACCATTATATAACCATTTAAAATAATTAAGTCAGTTACGTAAGTAACAATACTGATTCGCATGTTTAGGGAAACGGTTGGTATGACAAACAGAGACAGTCACAGCAAACCAATATTTTTCTGATCAGGCATCTCATAACTAAGGTCCATTATCCAAAATATGGAAATTTGATTCAGCCAAGTTATTTTTTTTTATAATGTTGTGAGACCATAAAAGATCATGCTCAATCGTCTCTCAGTCCTACTTCTGCAGTTCTGTAAATTAAATCTGCCTCAAGTGTGTTCCCTTCATGTGCGTCGTTCCATTTTCGAACAAAAGTTTATGAGTGAAGTGTTTTTTCCATAATTTCAAAGTCAAGGATGAAATAACAATTTTAAAATGTTGAACAATTTGTGAAGCCAATTGTGAACATTTCAAATTAAATGAACTACTGACAAAAAACCATAACAATGTGCTTTTTATTGAATCAATGGATACAAAATTAGCTAACTTCCATTTCTCAAAAATCACCATGCCAACCACTTTGGCCTTTCACTGAGCAGACATCCCATGATGCCATCCAACATTGTTTTCTTTTTTTTTAAGCCCCAGTGTAAAATGCAGCGTAAACCTGTCATCCTGCTCTTGTCTCCAATGATATTTTAGCAAGCGCCTCCCTTTTTCTGAAGAAAAAAAAAAAGTAGGCGCTACAGGAATCTTATGATGTTCTTTCCCTCCACTCTGTTGGTCGGAGGATCCCCCGAGCCACTGATCGAACTGCAATCTCCCTGTTCAAACACAGCTGCATCAATGGGCTTTTATCACACCGCGTCCCCCCCTGGATACCAAGATATGCACAGCTGCCGCTCTGTTGCCCAGAAACTGAATGTCATTTCAGGAATACCCCCCATTCCACAAACAGGATAGTGTTACAGGAAGCCCTGCAAGCAGCCCAAGCCTCCAAACATCATTTCCCCCCATTTCAGTCCCAGCACTCTATAGTTCTCCCACGCATCCATTTTCTGGGGCCCGTCTCACTAATGACAGTTCAGATGTCATTGAAATTGTGAAGATGGGATGGAAAGAATTACATAATTGCACCTTCTCTATAAGAAGGGTCTTTCCGTTATTGAGTTTTTGGTATCATTTTCCCATCACGGGAGACTGACCTCAACCTCTCTTCAATCAATGCATACCGAGTTATGAGCTCTGTAATTTAAAATCACATTATCGGATGCAGTTCATTTAGTTTGAGCGTCCTACCAAGAAGCATGCTAACAAGCATTTTTGTCAATCTGAAGACAAAAAGCACTCTCGTAAATGCTTCTCCAGGTTTTCAGGCCATCAATTTGAAACCTGTATCATGAGGCAGTTAACATCAATAATTTTTTTTTCCATCTTTAAGATCATGAATGAATATGTACATGACTACAATATAAAATTGTGAAACATTATTTTACCATATATTACTAAACCATTGTGGCAAAGTTTATTTCAGTAAATATTGATTTTATACGAGTATTTCATTTAGCTTAACATATTTCCTGAACAATAAAGATAAATTCCAATCTCGCCCCCTACATCCTCTACTCGCCCACGTCCACTCTGTTTGCGCGATCTTGTGGAGGGTCAACCATATTCGGTTCCATGCTAATCCAATTGTCGGGGAGTGGAAGTGAAAATTATAAAAGCCCTCCAACAGCAAGTCTACATCGATGCTGAATTAGTCAGTTGCACGTGCAACGCCCTTTTGAGTTCGTCATGGAACACCATAACACCACCAAATCCTGCAAAAATGGTATTTGTCGCACTGGTGCCGGCATGAAGCAGCTCAGTCTCTGAGCACATCACAACCTTAAAACATACCGGTTATTCAAATTTAAGAGAATTACTGAGTGGCCTAGACCCCGTCCTCATCAGCAGATGTAATGTAATGCAATGTAAAGAGCTAGTCTGGTCCCCTGATGTTTTGCAAAAAGAAGAAAAAAAGGAAAATGACACCAAAGAAGCTGGGGAGTTTTATTTTTCTGGCTCAGGCTGTCACTTCAAAGATGCCAAAAGGAAACCGTGGTTACCATCGGAAAGAGGGAAATTCCTCCGGTAGCTTGATGCAGTTTGCATAGCCTACGCCTTAGGCTAATTCAGCTGATTGTGACAACAAACAGTTCACAAATGGAGGGGTAGAAGGGTGTAGGGGCCGGATTGTAATCCCTTTTTGCAAAATAACAATAATCAAGACCGAAAGGCAGCGGTGAGAAAAACTAATAATCGACTATCGGGACATTCTTACATCTCTTGCAATTTTCCTCTTTCTTCTGCCACTACAGTGCTAAGAGACGGCCACTCTGAACCCTTCAAAACAGGTCCAAATGTTTTAAATAAATGCAGGGGGGCTTGCTGGGGTTCTCCCTTATTAACCTGACAGGTATTTTATATTCTGTACAGCTTGAGGCTTTTCTGCAAGAGGAAGTTGACATTTAAGGCCCTCCAGAGGTACTAAAGCCATTGGGCTAGTAAGAAGAGCCATATCCGTGAATGAACTAATTAAGCTCCTCAATGTCCTTGGCAAAATGGTGTCCTGAGATTGTTCTCTGCAATCGCAGTAATGAGAACGAGAAAAACAGAAGAATAAAAACATTGGAGAGAAAAGCTAGGGGATGAGGGTGGGGGATGCTAGACCTCATCCTCAAATACATAAGGGGCGTGTACTGTTCAGAAAAGAAAGATCACCGAGGAGGCGTTTCTGTTCCTTTCCTCCGCGATTGGAACTGTTACATTTTTTTAATCCAAGGCCTGTATTTTCTCGTCTTTGTTCTACTACCCTTGGTAAGGCTCATTAAAGTCCATAAACTATGCGAGATGTGCTCTCTAATGAGCAAATACTTCTGTAAAAAGGGCTCTGTCCTTGGGAAGCTGGCCATGTCAGCTAACATTGTATGCAACCCAGTGTCATGCACCTCAGGACTAACAACCAGGCCATTCTCACCAGGCTCATTTGTGTCCTCAAGCACCTCATTTTCATTGTTCCCTCATTTTCTCTACTCCACTTCCCATGGAAATTACTGTTCACTTTCCATCCCGAAAGGAAACGCGGATTCATTTCGGCGAAACTTTGGCCTGTGAAAATCTGACACGATCATTAATGAAGATTTGAGACTTCCCTCCCTGCTCTTTTAGGGTTGTGTCCAAGGAAGTGGGAATCGACAAAGTCCCAGGAGGTGTCCGTGGCACAAGGTGGCTAACTGAGTGATCTACTTGGCCAGCTACGGAGCGCAGTGGAGCTGAATCAAACGAGGTGGTCCAAAACAACAGTGGGCTTTCACTGTGTTAGCAGGCCCTTAACAGAGTTGGCTTTCTTTGAGATGTTGAGAACGTGATTACAGCTAAACAAACGATGGAAAATGGGAGCATTATGTGGCATTTGGAGTTGCTCTTTCTCACTGACAGTGGGTCAGACACTGATAAGTGATCTACCTATGGCTCACTAGTCATGGTGATTCAGAATAATGAGAGAGGCTACTGTGAGATAAATTATCATGAACGCAATAATGGTGTCTTGTTCAAAGAAAAAGTTAAATGTTTCTTTCTAGAAAAAGAATATATGTTTAAAGACCTGCGCCCCTACAGGCTACAAAGTTCATGAAACCAATATTATGGAAGTTTTATTAAATATCATTGAGCTTTGTTTTTAGGACCGCCATTGTAGGAATCTTGAGGGTGCTGTTAAAGGAAAGGCTGGAGGATAATTAATGTCCAACTTTTTCCGTCTCTAACACGTTCTTTCCTTCAAGGTACGACTGTTAGCAAGACACTTAACCCCCAATTGCTCCCCGTTGCTGTGTCTACGGTGTAGAGCAAAAATGTCAGTCACTTTGGATAAAAGCATCAGCTAAATGAAAGGTTTGTTTTTCACAAAGCGTCAACCTCCAGTCCAAAATAACGTCAGTTCATCAAATGGCCACTTGAGGCAGCCTCCAAAAGTCAGTCAACCCCCATAAACCTCAATGTTAAAATACCTATTTTAAACAGCATAAATAAGCCGTCGAGAGCAATCAAAATGCTCCCAATCACAGATCTTGCACCAATAAAAGAGACTTTTTTTATTTGTGTTTATTGACACCATATGTGGTGAACAACAAACAGTCCTAAATAAGTTAATCATAAATCACAGGGCCCCCCTGGATGAATAAAGGAGTAAAGTAAATTCATTAATACATATGTTTAAATAAGTAAATAAATGAGCAACTTGTTTTGAGAATGTTTTTCATCATTATCTGGCAACAAATCCTATTATATCACATCCCCGGACTATAATTCAGAAGGCTGTCGTAAAGGGATCAGGTAATGAAATATTTGCTGCGAAAACCATTATAAGCCAAAACAAAGTTTAAAATGAAGAGGTTTGATCCTATTTAGCAGATACATAAAATCAGTAAATGGCAAGCTTTTCTGATATATTTTTAGATATATATTGCAGATTACATAAAACAAGACATGAGGGTCACCAACAACTTCAGAATGATCCTTCTTGGATCAACCAAGACCAAAATCTATGACATTCTGCAGTGTGTCGAGGTATATTGATCCGAAAAAAAAACATTGCCATCTTGACTCTTTATGAGGCTAGTTCTTTGTCTGAGCGAAACAATAACTCAGCAAACACAGTAATTGTAATACTTGAACAAAGCAGTCAATCTTGATCGTGAATTCTACCAACTTGGCCGAGCAACATGTGCTCCAAGCACATTAAAACTCTGGCAAGGCAGCATCAGGGCCACGTCATATCAACGTGATGAAAAGAGAAGCAGGCTCACGCTATCTGGATATGCACCTGGTGAAACAGTGAAGAACTAGTATGCCTTTTGATACCTACATTCGAGACATGTCCCACAATGGAGACATGTCCAAATGGTGAACTCTACTGCGTGAGAAAAAAACATCACTGTATTAACAGTTGATTTTGCAGCTAGCTACAAGTGGTATTTGTGTCATAACCAAAGTTATCCATCGTATACCGCAACACTATTAGCTCTTTGTCCACGATACAAGACAAGGAAATAAATAATTCGTCTGTTAGTTACAATTTTACCGACCAATTTGGCTTTTCCAAATAATCCACTACCCAGTCAAGAAATTAAATTGCACACTTTAAGATCATCCTCACCCCGGGAATATACACATGCATTAATGGTTTGTAAGAGTGGCGTTCAACAATGCAACGGGTCATGCAACAGACGTTAACGCTGGTGAATCATAAACCACGGGACATTGCATGGCCCATTTTAAATAAATAGAACATATACCAATGTACAATCCACCATATTGCATTTCAGGATGCTCTTACTAATAATACAATTGAGTGACAAAAAAGTAGCTAACAGAAGTAATGCATGTCATCAAAGAAAGTGATGTTGTGGTGATAAAAGGCTAATTCCCTTTCACTCTGTTGAAAAAAAATTATAAAAATGCTCCCACCAAGCTTTGTTATGGCTATGTAGTTGTTCAGTTCCAGATTTATATTTATTACTTTAAGTTAAATGTTCTATGATCCAGATTTATCCATTTAGATTTTGGCTTTTTCCTGCTCCAAACTATTATTATATCCGTCTACCCTTTCAAGTGAAAGCATAAGATGCCGTCTGCATTTTAACCATGAGGGCTAAGTTAGATGTGTCTTCAGGGAGGTGAAAGTAAGCGCTGCCAACATGAAATGAAAAATGTAAAAATACTTCAGAGAGTTTAGTTGGGAGTTTATTGATTGGTTAATGCTTTAAGAGTGCATTTTGTGCAAAAAGCAAATATACCATAAGGCAACGAGTGAAGGCTGCAGATTTGCAGAATTTCTTATTCACAAATTCATATGCCAGTAATTCTGCATTTACATTTTAAGCTTTTTTACAGTAAACCGTGCAACATAAACACTGCAAGCTGCCAAATATTATGGAGGACAACCTACCAAACAAACGAAAATGTCTTTATCACCTATCAACATTCAGGTATCAACAGAACAAAGTTTGTCCTCCAACCAGGGCAAGAAGTCTTATGGTATCCATTTTCTTATGCAGGCATAATTTCTGAACTGTCAGAGCAAAATAATTACTCAGCTACAGAACTTTGCAGTAACGGAGGCTTATTAAAAGCAGCACAGCAGTGTATTATGCAGAAAAGCCTCGCAGATAAAATGAGACACATGTCAGTCAGGAAAGTGGCTATTCATGCCAGAGACATAATCAGGCCATGACACACAAGCTAACATTTTGCTTCTTTTACAGCAGTCAGTTTACCAGCAGAACGTCAGCACATAGTCTTATTTTTAGTCGTTATTTTGTACATCAACATGGGCTTATCATTTCAGGCATAGATCGCTCGTTTCATGACATCTGCGGTTTAATTCAACTTGTGTAAATCCATTTAATTTAGTAAGAAAACTAGTGAAGACAGGATCTAATAAAATATATGCTCAGCAATGTTTTAGATCTGCAAGGGGAAGTCACGCCCGCATCTACAGCCATGTAGTAAAACAACTAAATATTGTATGAAGTCATACTGAACAACACAGTCATTCTTTAATTAAATCATGGAATGAAGGTCTAGAAGACATCTGTCCATGTCTTAACACCATCACTTGTCTGCGTGAGCTTTACTACATGAAATGGGGCTACAGCGACAGAAAGGGAAACAATGAATCCAGAGGTTGGAGAGCCCTGCCGACTCAGTGGTTCCTCCTTGACAACACTTGCATTGTGTCCCGCCTCCATCATCCTCCACCCCTCCTCCCGCCTGCCACCCTCCACCTTTGTCTACCTCCCCGGCACACAGTGAGCCACTCCTGGCGCTTTTTCCCTTCGACAATGCAGTTAGTGTGAGAGTCTAATAAATTACAGACCTCTCCTGATCTCATCAAATGCAGCAGCCTGACCATGAACGCATAATGGAAAAGACTCCAAGAGGGGTTAGTGTTGGGTCAAATCGCTGTGATTGTCTTCAAATTTTAAATGAGATTGGCTGTGCTTTCTTTATTTTGAAATCCAAAATCATTCAAAAAAGGGAGCAGCCATATCCTTTTTCCTGTTTGCCGTGTGATTCCAGTGCTGTTGGAAAATATCAGCATATAAATCTTAGTACACATTTGAGGGAATATGTTAAAGTGAGGCTTTTGGAAAATGTTTGTTACATTCTTTATAAAAGCATGGAATTGCACTTTATTCTTACTTAATAGACAAGTTAGGCACAGTATGCTGACTTCGTGCTCTTCCAAATGTGTATTTTTTTCCTCAGTTTGTATAAATGGATGCCAAATTGAATGCACATCATTTTATTATGTGCACACAATTAGAACATAAATAATTAATCTATAATAATATGCTTGATATAGAAATACTTTTGCTTGGTTTCTTAATCTGTCTAAACAGATTCCCACATCAATATTTGTTTATTCCCCTGAAAGTTTTCACAATGCATGAATAAATAGCAACTAAATACTGTATTAAATGATATTAAGTTACAAAGGTATGTGGTTTAAGTCAAAGACAGAAACATCTCCAATTAGGGATAGAGGTTTGATACCGCACCACTTCAGGTGTATTCAAGTTTACTTTGTTTCAGTTATGGCAACAGCCACTCCCTCTCAGCACCTTGATGCAGTTATCCTGCAACCACCTGCTCCCAGCCAACACAAAAACACCATCTATTTTGATCAGTCTGACCTCATCAATGTTCACATGTGACTTCCACACGGGCAGCAGCAGCGGGGCTCTGCTTATGTGCAGCGCCTATAATAGATTGTGGGCAAGATTCTACCAGCTAATTAGATGACATTTGACATTCCAGTTTGATCAAACGCTCCACAGAGTCTCTGTGCTGCATCTGCTGTCAAATCAACAGCTCTTAGATGCGTCTGTGTTTCCCTCGTTTCCATAGCATTACCTCGCAGTCAATTTCAGAGCAATATCCACAGAGAGAACTGAATACGGTGAATAAAAAACACACAGTGTTATAATTGCTGCATCTTTTGCCTTTTTAAAAACAGCAATGAGTGAAACAAAGGGCATCATCTCTGAAGCCTTTTATTTAGCCATTTCTTCCTTTTGGGAAAGGATAGTTCGCCAAACACCATTGCCCAGGAACTCTAACCCAATATTTGTTTACTGTTCAATCAGATTTTTGGCTTTCAAGCGGATTTCACTACTCACTCTTGAGTCTGCCGTTTCTGCACATAGAGACATTTAAATGCTAAACAAGGCTGCATAAGAAAAAAGCTCCACAAGACTTGAATAAGAATTGTGATCTCAGCTTCCACATTACTTTTAGTGGCCACAGTTTTATTTCAGATTAGACAAAGTCTAGAGACATGATTTAAATATCTGAGACTTGGTAAAACTGCCAACTGAAATAAGTCATTCTGGGCTTTTGCTGGCATGACCCGAAATCACCACGGACCCACATAGGATGCTCGTCTCAAGAATGTGCTCACTGGCAATGATGCCAATTTAGAAAGTAAACAAGTCCACAGAATACTGCGCAGGCTGCACATCTCGCCTTGTTCCCATCTCCCAGAAGACACACTTTTTTTTTCTTCACACAAAGGCTGAGACGACTCGGCACCTGAGGAAGCCAGCCAATCACGGAGTCGCGGGGGATGAGCTAACTACCATTGCTAGGCATTACATCATGATGGTGAGTCACTCCCTGGGATTAAGTCAGGACTACGCAGAACCAAATACACCATGCCGAGCCTCTCAATGACAGCTCAGCAAAGGTAAAGTGAGACGATGATTTCCGACTGTAGGAAGCACATCAGAAGCCTGGTCTGTCTTTATGCTCTTATGGGTAAACACTGTTTAACACAGAGGCAAGAATAATCCTCAAGTTGGTCTCTGAGCTCCAGCAGTCAAATTGTGTCGGACAACTCCAGCTCAGGTAAACTATGCAAGTGCCAAAACATCCCAGCAAGTGATACCGAAAGGATGCAGAGTTTTAAGGAGGTGCCAAACACAAAGTAGTGTGAACAAAAAAAAAAAAAAACACTGCACGATGCCGCTTACACACTTAGCCTAAATGTTAGTGGTGGCCAGCAGATAGCGTTCACACGTGTGGCATCTCCCAAAGCTTCATTACAAGTCAACAAGCTTGTTGACTGCTTGATGCGAATTAGTATAATTACGCGGTACTATTTATATTCAAAGTATAATGCTGCTAAAGTATGAACTTAAATGCAAAATAAAACACTACCTTAGATTGCCCTGCCATAATGGCTATTATGCCAGCTTTGCGAAACACATTGGCTGCAGTCCATTTGGCAAATCTCTCATAGCAGCAAGGGCGGGAAAACCCCATTTTAATGGAGTGCACGCTAGAGCCCAACCGATGTGTCGGCTGATACAAGCTTATCGCCCATAAATTGTATAAATTGGCATCAACTGACATGACATGCTGTTGGAACAGTTGTTGGTTAGGATAACTTGTAAAAAGGTGAACTAGAATCAGGTATGACGACAGCATAAACATGTTAAATTACTGTCTGGGAATGTTTGGGTATCTTATGGAACTAATCAGTCAGACCGACCGATTAGTTCCGTAACGAACCGAGCTCGACGCATGAACACACGCACACACACACACACACACACACACAGTAGGGCCATCACTTTAATATTTTTTTTTACACCATATTTTGACTAGAAAGAACTTCAAGCACCATGTAAAGTAGGCCAAACTCGCCCTGAACCTCCTCTGTAAATAATTGCCCCGATGGGTCCCGCCAGGCTCAGGTCGGGTATCCACACTATACTACCAGTCTCTGCTTTTTGCCATCCATTTGGCCTACATGTAGTGTTTTCTTTTTGTTTGTTTACTTGCTTCAAATATATGTTCTATTCGGGTCAATGAAGCAGCATGTTCCACTTGTGTGCAGAATTTAAATAGTGTGCATTCAACATGGACCAGCAATATGCCAGTTGGGTTTCTGTGCACTTCATTGCTTCTTTTTATTCCCCATCTAAGGAAAGCAAAACAAAAGCACCGGGATAAATGAGTGATTGCCTGAGCAGCCAATCAAAGGCAAACATTAAAAAATAAAGTCTGGTCGAGAGAAGATGATGCCTTGACGGAATGGGCCCCACGGAAAAATATTAAGAGCCTCAAGCAAAGCAAAAACACAAATCGCTGAGAAAAGTATAAATATATTTAAATGGTGAGACACAATCAGAAAGCATTGTGTGGAAAATAAGAGCAACAGTTATCCCTGTGGACAACAGGTGTGCCAGAAAATGAGCTGCCTCTCCAGGTGGTTTGAAAAGCAGGATTTCAGAGTAGAAACCTCCCCCCTTCTTGAATACAAATAAAACAGGTGTGATTTCAGCGCAGTTGCTGAAATCCTGGAACAAACTGCCTTAGCCCGCCTTATACTTTTACTTCAAGTGAGTCCCTAAGCTGCAGCGACAGCGAAGAAGCCAAAAACAATACAGAACTGTGCTTTGTATCTCAGCATAAGAACTGTGAACGGCACGGAAGAGCCGTGTTGACAATTACGTTGCCAGCAAGTCAGTGTAACTGATGTACACTAGAGATGGATAATGATGCCCAAAAGGTCTACAGGCAGTTACTAATGTTGCACTTTCCATGCAGTCCTGCTGACTAGCGTGCAGCGTCGTCGGTTTACTGTTCTGACGATGCTGCATGCTATTCTATACAAAGACATCTATTTTTTGGAGGGTGCACCTTTTGCAAATAACCAAAGGCCAAGAATTAGTGGGCAATTTAAAAAAAATGGGCGGCATTAGCAACCTGCCAACTGCTACGGTCGTGCCCTGCATTGTTTGCAGCAGCTCAAACGCCTAAAGAACAGACACATACGAAGAAAGCAGGGTGGACTACACTGGGTGCAATGTACCGAAGTGTTGACATGTGGAGTTGGAGCGCATTGAGTCCAGGCTGGAGTTGTGGACATACCTTTTAATGGGCCAAAAGGCTCGTCAAAAGGGACTCCGTGACCTGTTGTTAACGCTACAGGAAAAGTCAGGGGATCACAAGAACCATTGACTTCTTACACATCAGAACGACAGGACGCATACAGCACACATGAGGGGTGCAATACATATGGAAAGGTACAGTAGGCAGGATGGGCCGAACACGGAAGTGGGTGAAGATTAATGGGTGTTTCGATTTTCGAGTTGATTTACCGCAGATTTCACATATCGGTTTACATTGCACGCTTAGCTTTGCATAACCATATGCAGTAAGTGGATGCTTATGTGTCATCCGCATCAGCATACAAAAAAAACGACAAGTGACACATGGATAATATTGCTTTCATGAGTATCATCACTCAAAGTTGAACAAAAAGACAATCAAGCAAAACCTCCTACTTGCTGCACTTACGAAGGAAACATTGCCCGTGATTCATCATTATGAATGCAAATACGACTGTGCTGTGATGTGTGCATGTAATCCCTGATAAAGGTTACTGCAGGCACATCATTTTTTTTATATTGAGGTATTGTCTATCCAAGCATGTCTAAATGTGTTGTGTGCTTAAAACAGGTGAACTGTTCAGTAGAGGAATGTAAAAGCATCGCTTTATTCTCACGAGAGTATTACGACAACTCAGAAGTCTGTTTGACTTTCACAGACAGAAATTCCATCTGTCCACCAGTGTAGTCCTGAGGGAAGTAAGTTAGAATAGTGGCAGACTTTAAATAACACCGGGCCCCATGCTAACAATGAAGAGAACTGGAGCATCGATACAAACAGTATCTATTCCAAATAAAGAAATCCGTGCTTGTAGTGCTCCAGGCAGTTCAAAAAGGACAGGGACGTCACGCTGGGATTTCGTTACGCAGTAAAGTAGTCCATCCTCACCTTGGGCATCCTCACCAGACTTGGCAACTTCACTAAAACATAGTTTAGAAAAAAATAAAGTATAATTAAAAAAAAATTAAAAGCAATGCTGCAACCAAAAGCTGACGGTGTGTGTCGATCTGGACAAGTGCCCATACACCATCACCTTTCATACTCTTCATGACCAGCGTGGCCATTGGCCTTCAGGCAGCAGCGGCTTCAAAGACTGCTTTGAATCAGAACCACTCCCGGAGATGTTTTACCTTGCTCAATGTTCACATCAAGCACAGTTTTTTTTTCTTCTGTATCCATCAGAAAATTATACCAGTTCTCCCTGCTGAGACACCCGAGTCTTCTTTGAAGAGAAATAATGAGTTACTTAGTATAGTAGTTCAGTTCAACCAGAACGTGGAAAGTCAGAGAAGCTCTGACTAAATTTGGCAATTTTCCACACTTTTTGTGATTTTGAACAAACAGACCAGCAGATGATCTAGAAATCGTAAGTATATTATGTTTAATTGCAAAGACTCAACACTGAAATCATACTAAAATGAGTTTCATAAATGAGCACTGTTGCATTCAATCGGGTAAGTGTAACTCTTGATGATCGAATGAGCTGTGAAAGACACAGCAGACTATACTTCACATGGTCCATAGTATCTCTTGCAGTTACATGATCTATCTGATTGCATGATGTTCTTTTTAGACGGCTCATTTGTCAACAAGCTTGGTCGCTGTCGAGTTAAAAACCGCAGAGTAACTTGTCAGCACATTAGAAAATAGATACGTTTCTTATTATGTTGCATACCATAGATAGACCACCAATACTGTGTGTGTAAATGTGTTGTGTTGGGGAGGTACTTTGCAAATGGCTTTCCATTGGTACATGTTCCCACTGAAAATGTTGTTTTCAGTTTTAATTTACTTTAGTGTTTAGTGGCCTGAGCATAATGCAAACCAAAGAGGGTTACCAATCGTGCATCTACGTACACAGTGAGTTATGCAATGTATTGCTGTGAAGATGGAGAAAAACAAACTCTATGAAGGGGTGGAGCTAGGGCTGGGCAGTATGGCCAAAAATTCATATCACGGTATTTTGTAAGATTCTGGCGGTTTCATGGTATATCATGGTATTTTGTTTCAAAATACACACATTAATTTATTTTAATAATAAAATAATAAATATTGCTCGATAGATCCTCAAAACCAAATTATAACTCATGTTTAATCGATACGGAGACATCGAAGCCAGCGGATCATTTCAAAAAGTCGAGCCTGTAAAATGGGCGGATCAAGTCACATCCGGGCATTTTCACCGTGCTTGGCGAGAAGCGGACTTCTGCATAACAAGCCCATCTCCTTCTGTTTTTTGCCCCCTCCCATTCAATTCTCTATAGGATGCCTTCATTGCTCACACAATACAAATCACTGGTCTCTATTCATGCACTGATTAATATGCAAAGACAGCCCATCCTGATCTAACAGTCAGGAGAGAAGAGATATAAAAGCCAGTCGAGTCATTTTGAACTCATCGGTTTGGAACTATCTGCATTTTTTGATTCAGCATGAAGAAGCATCAAAATCCACTGCCCCATGTTTCATTTGCATTTGATCCTTTTTTTACCTGGATATGAAGTTCTATCCACAGATCTGCAAACGGTCACTAACCCCATTATGACTGGTCTGTTTTCATTATGTTCTATGCTGCGCTATTCATTTTTGTTACAATAAAGTATTAAAATAAAAAAAATCAGGGATTATAACTGAAAATATTAAATTGACTGAGGAGAATAGGAAGCAAAATAATAGGGAAACAGAGGAATGAATGCCCAGTATAACATGCAACTAAACCTGTATTTATGACTCAATAAGAAATCACTTGTTGATGCTGGTTTTTGCCCATATCAGAACTGTGCAGTAGTAGTAGTATTGCTGTACAGTAGTAGTATGCAGTATATGTCTGAATATGAGCCAAATCCAAAGTGGGTTCAGCTGTAATCTGAGCAGTGCCTGCACTGATGAGAATTTGATCAACATAAGCTGCAATAACTTGGTACAAAATGTGAACGTCACTTTGGATGCAGCATGGATCATGTTGCCACTACAGAGCAACATCCCAGCTTTATTCTGAGAGCAGACTAAAAATGCCTTATAATTTTCCCTTGTTTGGCTGCTTTTTCCAGTTCTCCCCCCCCGCCCGAGTCAAAAATAGCCTGTATTATTTTCATAGTGGCTTTGAACTCACCACAGCAGTTAAAGTCCCATATGTGAGCCATTTAGGAATTGTGTATTTTTTCCCCCTCTGAATTTCCAGTTTAACTTCTCTTCTTTTAATGAAGTTCAGCTCTATGCAAGATGCTCCAAAAAACACACACACTGTAGATCTCAAGGATCATTAAGTAACCTTCACAGTTCACGTTGTCTTACGATTCAAAAGCACACGGACTTGCACATGGGCTTTGCTTTTGAACTCGGTATCTAGACTTTCAAAAAACTGCATAAACGGGATGGCAGGTGCACGGCAGAATCAGCATTTGAACAACACAAAGGGCTGCATTGGTGGGGGCTTGTTGTTTCAGTTTCCAACGACGTGAAAGAATACAATTGAGGAAGTCCAGTTTGAGTAATAGTCTCATGACTGACCGTCAGACGCCAAAACCCTATGCTGCTCTTGATACAGGCTGTTCCTCTTCCATCGCTTGTCTTTGTCATCTCACACTGTTGTGTTGACTAAACGATTAGTTGATTTAAATCGGCAGATCTATAAAACTGAGTTCCTCCACAAAGAATCACAATAAAGCACCACCTTGTCTTTACCAGAACTGTGTCAGTAAGTTTCTTGGAGAAAAGAAAAAGTAATTCAGCGTGAAAAAAAACATCACAAACAATGTTATTCTTCCCCAAACTGCGACGTGTTCCTGAAACTAACTAAGCAGTTGCCTGAGCAGGTTCTGCACAGCCGGGGTGAGCTAGCTCAGGTACACTGATCGCCCGCGTTGCTGGACCTTCATAGGAGAACGCACAATAACATTTCAAAACAACTTTTCTTCAGATACATCATACGTATGAGGATACGCTGCTTTATAAATACCATGAGGGAGAATTTTACAACTTAGGGAAGTCATCGTAATGAAAATAACGTCGCCACCCTCCAATCTCGACATCTGAATCAACATCTCAACGCCGAGCAACGACAAATCACAAAACTCAGGCCAACAATTTAGAATCACGTGGTCAAAATCATATTCAGGCATTAGTAGTCGCCAAGTATCCCCTCTTCACAAACCTTCAACTTCCCATCCCCTCAAGGGTGGCCCTCTCATTTTAACTGGAGAACAGCTGTGACAGATAGTTTTGTCTCCCTGATTAGCCTCCATCACCTTACACTCTTTCAGGTTGCAGAATGATGCCTTTGGATATGGTAGATCACTCCAATAGCACAAGGTCAGGACTGGTAATAAACACTAGACTCAATCCATCTGGCTGCAGACGGACCACGACAAGAAAGGCCACACTCTGTCTCCACCTCTAAAAATCATACTCCATCTATAATCTAGCCATTATTCAATCGCTTGTTTTGAAGGTGGTGTGGCTCTGCCCATGTTAATGTTTGTGACTAGACTCAAAATTACATTTTCATTGAACTGGAACGGGAAAATCAATAAATGTAATTAAATTGCTCAGCCTTCTAACCGTGCGATAGCGTCATTACCCTTTTCATAAACCCCAGGCCTATCAAATAATGTGATCAATTTCTTTGAATCTCTTCTTCTATCGCCAAAGAGCATAGCTAAGGCTCAGTTGTCTAATTATCTCCCTTTTGGTTTGCTTTGACTTTCCCTCCCGTATGAGATGCTGAGAATTGCGGGGGTGGCAGAATATTTCAGCAGGATCGCGAATCATAGGAGGGAGAACAAAAATGACATCCCAAGTGCACTCGGTACAGTGACAGGTTCAGACAGGGTGGAAGGCAAGAAAGAGTTGTTTTGAAAACACCTTGAGAATATTGTAAGACTAAACAAAAACCTGTGTTTAGTCAATGTGTTTCTGGCAAAGGTTTGCAAATATTGTCAGGTCACACAGATAGACACGTGTCATGCACACATAACACATTAGATCCTGACCATGCCAACAATCACAAATACCTTATGTTCAATAGTTTGTCCACCAGAGGGTACTGACATGTTTATTTTTAAAACTTGTCAAACATAATGTCAAGCTCAGTCGGCTTCATGTCTTGGTCACAACGCCTTTATAACAAATGGACCCTTGGTCTATCATCCATCCATTTGTCTATTGAATAGTTAACTCAAATACATAAATCAGGATCAAAATAAACTTGGCTGACCAAACTAAGACTGAAGGCGAAAATAGGAAATGAATACAGGAAACTGCTGACATTTAGAATATGGAGGAAGAATGGTGACATCTAAGCCTGAAGTTAAAAGAATCATTCTTTTATATTGGCACAATTATTATTAAATCAAACTATTCTTCCCGTCACCAAGGACCCTTGGGGGTCCTCAAACTCCACTTGGAGCCACAGTTGCAGTCTAAAGAAAGAAGGGCAGATGCAGGGAGGGACGGAGGATGTGGGGAGCAGAGCGGTGGGGGTTTAGGGGGGGTAGTGGGTTTCCCCCCCCCCCCCCCCCCCCCATAACCATGGGAGCGCTGGGATTGGATTCCATTGTATACATTGAATGAACTATTCAGTCGCCCTCAATGGATGACGAATTCCCTCCCAGCCAACCAACCAAATGAAAAAAAAAAAACACTATCAAATCAGCCATGTCAACGTCATTTTGCGCCTAAAAACGCACTGCGCTATTAAGTTGTAAACTCAACTGTTCTTATTTAGCAAGAAAAAAAACAAAAACAAAAGAAACGGAGGTTATTTCACATTAATGAGGTCAGAAGCTGTTGATCTACACGGTCAGACTGATGGCAACCCGTAAAATCCTACACTGACACATAAACGCAGAATAACGCGTTTGTTGCCAAAACCGACGACGGCCAGAGAGCGAAAGGTGGCTGCATCTAATCCGTTCTATGAATAGAGTTCAAGCGCGTGCATGCTTGTGAGAAACACTATTTGAATTTGGTAATTTTTAAACAATGTCCCACGGAGCGGTTTCCCAGTCGCACTGAAACAAAAGCATCCCCGCGAAGAGCGAGCGACGCTCCGGACACTGCGTCCCCCGTGCGTCACGGTTGACCCCGCAGAAGTGAGAGAGCCCAGGTGGACTTTCGAGTGAGCCGTTTAGTTTAGGTTTATTTTGACATTTGAAGCGTGAAACGGTGGCTCGTACGCAGCCAGCAGAGAGTGCTGGCTCGAGGGGACCACAGCAGCGTCCCTGCATCACCACCAGTCATAATATCAGCCAGCATCCACGGACCTTTACTGGCACAAACTCGAGTCTCAGGCGGATAAAAATACATTAAAAAAAAAAAAAAAAAACGCAGCACGTGTGGGTCATGTTTTTCAAAAAGATAAAGCAAAGCGACAATGTGCCTTTTACTCGGTGTGGTAAAGCCTGGGATGGCAGGCTCCTCTGTGATGCGCGGAGATATTCAAATATGCGCCGAAGGCAAAATCAGCTCCTGATACGAAAATATCGATATATTTATACATCTATACCCCGAAACTGGCTCGAAATGCGTCGAGGGTCTGCACCCCACGCAGACTGCAGCGACGAGCCCTCTCACTTGTCGGAGAAACTTTTGGTACAATCGTGGTACAATGGTTTGCGCAGAGCACCAGCTCTAACCTGACGCCACCGTCCGGAGTCAGGGACGCGGAGGAGGATGCTGCTCCGGAGGCAGCACCGCTCGGCCCCTGCATGACACAGATCTCGCTTTGGGCTTCAACCTTTGGATAACGTCATTAAACATGTAAAAAAAAAAAAAAAACAGCCTCTCACCTGCACAGACAGCGAATAGCAATCCCCAGATGAGGTCCCTTATTTGAAGCATTGTAATGTGTCACAGATATTCTCCTTGAAGAGCAAACGCACTTTTAAAAACAAGCGAGGTGTCTCTACTGAGGTAAGGGAGGACTTGGGAGGTAAAGAGAGATAGAGAGAGGGAGCCGTTCCAGGGACGACAACTGCTACCGGACGGAATTTTGGTCCTTGTCGCTACCCGTGTTCACGGCACAATGAGTGACAAGCAGCAGCCGTAGCACGCACTCACACACACGCATGCACTCAGTAGAGACTAACACGAATTACTCCGCTCGGTAGGCAATACCCCCGCGCGC